>NC_133771.1:182687071-182981572 GCF_003597395.2 Chelonoidis abingdonii
GACTAATTTAGTTATTTCTAAACCATTCCTAATAGAGGGCTGTCTAGACTAGCACGGAAAAATCTCCAATTTTAGTGATTCCATCACTCCTTTTGGCTTCTTATTCCATTGCCTTAAGTGTTCCCAATACCATCTATCCTGAAGTGTAAACCCGTTAACATTTTGTTTTGTCCTTGCTGAGTAGTGAGAAGAATTTGCCTAAGTCCTCTCTATAAGGGAAGGATACAAGAAGTCACTCCCCTTACAGCCCATATGCAAGATCTGGGCCCAATTGTAACTCTTGCCTAATTCCCCCTGGAGAACAAGAAATCTATCTTGGGTATTTCTATGATCTCCATTGCCATAGTAGCTGAGCACCTCAAAATTTAAATGCATTTTTTCTCCAAACACTCTTGTGAAGTAGGGAAGTTTCATCCCTATTTTAGGGATGTGGAATTGAGGGACAGATAGAGTATGTGATTTGCCTAAAGTCACACAAGAAATTTATGGTAGAGTAGGGACTTGAGTCTTCTGAGTTCCAGGCCAGCGCCCAAACCACCAGACCATCAATCCTCTTAGTTAGCCTGAAAGGGCTGGCTAGGGGCAGGGGCAGGACAATGTCTGGTGGAACTGGCTTGGGGTTATGAGAGGAGCAAACTTCACCATTTTAAAGTATGCTTCCCCCTGTAGTACAACTGCTTCCAGACATCAACTCCTATTCAAGGCTAAAACTGTCAAACAGCAAGAAACTGAAACCTTAGTGAGACTTATTATTGCCTCTGTTGCTGGTGACGTTTTCAGGTAGGACTTGAAAAAACAGAATTTTCAGTCCACTCAGGGAAGTATAACTATGAGGCAGTGGCATGAGAAGACACAAACTACGTAAGCATATATGCAATGTGTATATATCTGTAATAGCAGGTATATCCGGAATCTAATTTTTCAATCTCAGAGGAAGAATTTGTTGGCTCTTCCAGTGCAGGCAAGGAGGGAAAAAAATAGGCAGAACAAAAATGGTGACTGAGATGGAATAAAACCTAGCTACCAGAGAAACAGAAAGAGAGGAGTTCCTCCCCTAGATCAGAAGGTAAGAAAATGAACTATTTGAAAGAAAGAAAGAAGCCACAAGGTCATTACAACATGACATCATCTGTACCTGTTTCCACATTCACACGAAAGCTATATTTAATGGTAGTTGCTCCATATGCAAGAAAAAGAAGAGCTATGATATAAAAAACTGGAAAGACATCCTGGCATATGGGCTTCAGCCACAAGAACTAGATGCACTGCCAGTAAAAGAAAAGAAGTAGAGACCTGGTAGGTAGCTGCCAGACTAAATTTTAATGGAAGCAAGTGCAATATAGCTTCAATTTCATCATCCCATTTTGTGTGTGGTCACAACCACCACTCTGATTCACTTGCAGAGCAAGCCTGAGCCTGCTGCATCCATAAAGCGTATCCCATTATTCTCTTCCAAAATGAACTTAACGTTCACATCCTCCATGCCAAACAAATCGTTAACCTTGAAAAAGGATGCATCAAACAGACAAAGTTCTGCAGATTTTAGACAACTCCTGGCCATTGTGGCACCAGAGTTTAACCACTTTGGAAATATTTTGCAGTATGGGCAATGTTGCATCTAAAACGATTCATCCAACTTAAAAAAAACCCTTGCAACAGAGCAAGTGTAAACATATTTTCATAACACATGAGATAGGGACAAATGGACAAATACTTGAGTGCATGAGTTTCACAGCTCGCTGGGTGCCATTCCAAAAAGTATCTGTCAGCAAATTTTGAAAACAACTGTGCATTGCCTCTCTTGAGTTTAACAAGATCACACAGCTGTCAACAAACTATTGAAGCTTAAAAACCAAGTAAATGTGTGCTTTACCTCTCAAGATCTTTTCTCTTATTACATTATCAGTGACAACATTGTCAGAGCAGGGTGAAATAAATTCACAGGCATCTAAAGTTTGCAAAATGTCTCTCTATCTGAACTTGCTAATATATGACTCTCTTAAGAAAAACACAATTATTAAACATCTTCTCACGGAGGTCTATAAAACCTGAACCTACTTAAGTCATTCTGTTAAATCATGTACACTTTTAGAAAACAATGTTGCCTTGTGTGCTAAAACAGAAAGTCCTAGCTCATTCTGTTCTCTTCTCTGTGCACGTGCGCACACACACGCGTGCGCGCACACACACACACACACCACAAAGGTGGCGAGAGCACCTAAAACAGGAGTCAGCAACCTTTCAGAAGTGGTGTGCCAAGTCTTCATTTATTCACTCTAGTTTAAGGTTTTGCATGCCAGTAATACATTTTAACGTCTCTTTGTATAAGTCTATAATATATAACTAAACTATTGTTGTATGAAAGTAAATAAGGTTTTAAAAGTGTTTAAGAATCTTCATTTAAAATTAAATTAAAATGCAGAGCCCCCCGGACCGGTGGCTAGGACCCAGGCAGTGCAAGTGCCACTGCAAATCAGCTCGCACACTGCATTTGGCATGTGTGCCAGAGACTGCCTACCACTGATCTAAATGGAAGGCCCATATAGATTTTGCCCTGTCTGGCTCCCATCTCTCCCTGCAATATTGATCCACACAAACACCCCCGATACTTTTCAAGTTCAGAAGACAGTAGCATGTGCATTTAAGAGGAAAAGCAGTGACTGTACCAGCAACGGGGCGGTGGCAGCAGGGGGACACTGCTACCACATAAAGAAGCATTAGGAGGTTCTTTCAAATGAACCTGTGCACCGAATACTCTTATTAACACAGTGTTCAGGGCAGTTTCAGCTTCTCCCTTTCGGTGACGCCAATGGCTCAGAGAAACAGCTCAGCTGCAACTCCTGTCATGAAACTGACACAACAGGGACTGGAGCTCTCAGAAGTATCCCTTAAGACCCAGGTCCCTGCTGCCCAAAAAACTCATGTGGCTGCTTTTAGGGACCACTGCGCTCCCCACTGCCTTCTCCTTTGAGATGCAGATCCCCTGTGATGCAAGACTTACCCAGATCAATCCGCAGTTTGTGCATTTTAAACCTGAACTCTCCTGGGGGCTGAAAGCTGCCCAGATGGAGGGCCACTCTTGCCCAAGCTAAAGTGCCACTGTGTTAGGATGCACAGATGCAGCAAGAGCCTTCCCGTCTCCATCTGCTCTTTCCAGAGGCTGCAAAACCTGTCCAACCCCACCGCTGCCTGGCCGGCTCAAGGGCACGGCCCCCTCCTGGGCTGATGCAGTGCCAGAGAGGGGGAGAGAAGAGTGGGAGCATAAGGTAGCAGTGGGGCCATGCAAAGAGGGGGCCAGTTGCGACTCGCAGCGCCTTGCATCAGTCCAGGCTCCTCCTTTAAAGTCCAGGGGCCAGGAGGCTAGGCTCTCTTCTAGAAGTTGAGGTGTGAAAACCAAGGGAGGAGAAACTGGTTTTGTAGTTGGCAAGTCATTCACAGTCTTTATTTAATCCTGAGCTGATGGTGTCAAATTTGCAGATGAACTGAAGCTCAGCAGTTTCTCTTTGAAGTCTGGTCTTGAAGTTTTTTTGCTGCAGGATGGCTACCTTAAGATCTGCTATTGTGTGGCCAGGGAGGTTGAAGTGCCCTCTCCTACAGGTTTTTTGTATTATTGCCATTCCTATATCTGATTTGTTGTCCATTTTATCCTTTTCCATAGGAGCTGTTCCAGTTTGGCTTGATGTACATAGCAGAGGGGCATTCCTGGCAATATGAATGCGTATATTTACATTGGTGGAAAGTGCAGGTGAATGACCAGTTGATGGTGTGGTCTGATCTGGTTAGGTCTGTGCATGGTGTGGTGTAGATATGTGGAGAACTGGCATCGAGGTTGTTGAATGGATTGGTTCCTGAGTTAGAGTTACTATGGTGTGATGTGTCGCGTTACTGGTGAGATATGCTTCTAGGTATGCAGGTTTCTGTGGGCGGAGGTCTGGCCTTGCCACTCCAAGGCCGTGTTGAGAATGATGTGTGGATCATTGTCCAGGGATGGGTGTTGTAGTTCCTGATATGCATTGGGGAGTTTTAGCTGGGAACTGTAGTTGATGTCAGTGGAGTCCTGGTTGATTTCTGCTTGTTGTCTTGCAGTAGGCAGGTCTCTGGTATAATCTGGCTCGTTCATCATATTTTCCTACTGAGGCCATGTGGGTGCCCATATAGGCGGGCCACTGATTCTGGAGATAGTATATTGTCATCAAATTTGAAGATATTGTGTGTGGGATAAAGGCACGAGAGCTCCAGCAACCAGTTGTGCGTTTTTAGGCACTCAATAGTGGATTACTGCTTCCTGACAGCTTGCATTACATCATGTGTGTGGGATTGTTTGTGTAGAGAGCACTCGTAGCATCATGGTGGCCTGGATGGTGGTGTTCTGGGGAGGTCGTCAGCCAAGTGCCATGGTGTAGTTGTCTCTCAGGAAATCGTTGTGGCGTCACAGGAGTATAGCTGGGTGGTGCTGTGAGCATAGGGTCTGATGTAACTAGAGTCCACATATCCTAGACAGTCCTTCACGTGAGAATGCCAATGCCCTGAGATATGGGGCGCTCCAGGGATTCCAGGTTTGTGGATCTTTGGGGTAGTAGATCAAAATAACCCCTGGTTTGGGCTCTAAAGGTTGGGTGATGTATTGTTCCGGTTGTTAGTTGTAGGGAGTGGTCCTGGGTAGTAGGATTGGCGCAGTTTCTCTAGTGTATTCTCGTGGGATCTTGAGGGAGAGTGGGCCTGTAGAAGCTTTGGTATTTAGAGAGTTAGTCTGGTGCCTCCTTTTGGTAGTCATGGACCTTGTTCATGATGACACAGCACCTCCCTTATCCAGCCTCTTGATTATAGATGTCGAGGTGTTTGCTGAGGCTGGGTGGATGATTTGCATTCTGCACTGACTGTAGGTTATGAGGCAGAGCATGTTGTGTGTTCCACATTTCTGGGGCCTGTACACATTGGCGAAGCATGTCGAGTGTATAGGCTCCAGATGTGCATTTCGACCCTCAGGAGTAGGTCCATGTGGAGAAGTTCTTCTGACTGTTGTGGGAGGGTAACTGTTTGTATCAGTGGGTGTTTCAGTGTTATCCTGAAAGTATTCTTTGAGTCAGGCGCGAAGAGGTTGCCCTATTGCCACAGAACTGTATCATGGCCTTCGTCCTCGCCTGAGTTGAAGCTAACGCTTTTATAGCTCTAGGCCTTGCTTGCTTGCGTTGCGATAGGTATATATACCTGCCCCTTGGATATATCGCCTACTACAGTGGCCAGTCCCAACTCGTAAATGGTATTCACCCACGAAAGCTCATGCTCCAAAACATCTGTTAGTCTATAAGGTACCACAGGACTCTTCGCTGCTTTTACAGATCCAGACTAACTCAGCTACCCCTCTGATACTTAACAATAGAAGAGTCTATCTCTAGTGCCTTGTACAGACGTACAAGGAGCTCCTACCACCTGATCTGAGGAATTATCTCCAAAAATTCCAGTAGAGAGCATTTGAAGTTGCATCAACACACAGAGTAGATTTGTCCAACTTTGGTGAGAACATTGTCAATCAGCTCTATTACTCTGAATCTATTCAAAAGAAAGAACTTTATCCAAACAGAAATTATTTCTGTTTACAAAGCACTTGCTCAAAATACATTAGATCCATCAGATTCATGAGGTTTAGCTTGAGAGAGAACCACTGTCTCAGTCTGAATACGCTGCTCATCTCCTTTGACCATTTCAATGTTTAAGCTGCTCAGATACAAATTGAAATGAAAGTATTTAATCTCATCTCTAAATGTACCGTTTGGACACTCATAATAATCTTTGTGGCAGAGACATCTCTCCATTGCTCATTGCTTTGATCATCTATCAGAATGGACTTCACCTCTAAGGACCAGATTTTTGAAACAGCCCAGTTCTATGTAGGTACCAAAATAATTGGCCAGATATTCATAAAACAATTCAATACACTAAGTGCTAAGCTGTTCTGAAAATTTAACTCCATATGTCCAGAACCTGAATGGGACCAAACAGACCTTAGTGTGCAGCAGTGCAGATGGAAGGTGACAAAGCAGAAGCCACCAAAGAACTTAAGAGTATGGGGTGGCATATTGTGTTGATTCTCACTCTGCAACTACATCTTTTAGTTTAGTGAATATTTTATACTGTTGTATATATAGCTATATAATGCTAGGTTAAAAATTCCAGCCTTGGATCATGGAGATCCAAGGACTCTTTGGACACCTACACACACACCTGTGCAAACGATTTATTTTGGTTGATAATATTTCTTTTTACCCACAGTGTTCTGTTTAGGTCTCAACTTTTGGGCCCAGCTGAGACTTTTAAGCTTGACTTTTGGGCCCACACTGCAAGAGCACATAGTCTCAAACACTATTGTACTCATATTGGTTTCTACCCTAGGAAAAGGGAAAATATAAAATCAAATCATCTTTCCACCATATGACTCTGAAACAAATCCTTTTTTAAAGTAGAAGCAAGAATATAGCAGACTGTCATTTCCTTTCTAATCTATGAGACATTATTGTCAGATTCTAAAAGGTGCTAAGGTTAAAATGAGGAGAGATTAAGCTGCATGTTGGAAATCACAGTTTATTTCTCCCTAACAGCTGTCAAGCAAGTTAACACTTCCATTTCTCTGAGTAACTGTCTATATTTATTAGTGCCCTTTGTTAAATTACTGTAATATACAATAACTATATTAATAAAGAATAACTTTTTGCAGTAATGAATGGAGGGTATTCACAGTAATTGGCTAATGATGCTTTTCCTACTTTTCTGCTGGAATCTGCAATTTAGAGTAGACAAATGTTCCAAAGGGAGGTAGTAAATTGTCATTCTCTCTAAGGATTTATAAGATCAATCTTGGTAATTTGTTAGTTATGGTGTAGGTAATGTGATATTATTACTCATGTTACACAAGAACATTACATGGCTTACTAAATAAAGTGGAGGTCTTTACTTTAGAGACCACATTTCCTTCCAGCCTGATGCCTAGGTATGTGAAATAAGATTGGTTATTTCAGCCTTAGGACTATCTCTGGTGAATATTAACCAAGATCCCCAAACCACACAATACAACTTAGTCAATCACTCATCTCTACTTGCTAGTCTGTCACACCCAGAAGAAGCAAACTATTGTATGTCTTTTGTACATTAGTTGTTGAAACACACCAACATGTGGTTTTCAAAGCAAAATTTTCCAAGTCCTAATTTTGTACCTAGCCTCCCATTAATTTATTAGTGGTCTATGAAATCCCTGTTCATCTTGTATAATGGCACACTATACTGCTATGTAACAGGTTTAGAAATTATCAATTTGAAAAATCTATTTGTACTTTCAGCTTTAATTTTTTTTTTATCATAGACGGCTGATATAAATTATAGATGACAGAGACGGGAAAGACCTATTGGTACCTCCAGCCCACTTGCATGCCAGTGTAAGACTGTTCTCCACAATACATTTTTCTAGTTGGGACAGATCAAGAATAGTGGGGTACAGGAGTCTGGTAGAAGGCAAATATACTGGCCACTGGATGAACAGTTTTCTGTTCCCTGAGTGACCAGAGCAGGGGGTGCCCTAGAGCAATCAGGAACCTGCTAGAACCAATTAAGACAGGCAAGCTAATCAAGACACCTGGAGCCAATTAAGAACTTTCTAGAATCAATTATGGCAGGCAGGCTTATCAGGACACCTGATTTAAAAAGGACCTCCCATCAGTTAGTAGGTGTGTGTGCAAGGAGGAGAGAGTGAGATGGTGTGCTGCTGGAGGAGTGAAGAGTTCAAGCGTGATCAGGTTTCAGGAGGAAGATCCTGCACTGAGGATAAAGAAGGTGCTGGGGGAATGCCATGGGGAAGTAGCTCAGGGAGTTGTAGCTGTCAGGCAGCTGATACATGGAACATTGTCAACAGCTGCTATCCACAGGGCCCTGGGCTGGAACCCGGTGTAGAGGGTGGGCCCGGGTTCCCCCTATCCCCCCAAATCCTAATCGGACAGAGGAGGAGTTGACCTGGTCTGTGAGAAACATCAGAAGGGAAGATCTAAATTGGAAAGGGATCTGGCCTGTTCCCGACCCACTAAGTGGGACACAGAGACTGCGGGAATTGTACTCAGTTTCCCCCATGCTGGCCAGTGATGAGGTTAGCTGAGTGGATGACAGGTTTGAGCCACTAGCAAAAGTGGCCAAACTGAGGGCTGCCATGAATCTCTGAGGCAAGCAAATCCGCCAATAAGCGTAGGACCCACCAAGGCAGAGGAGGAACTTTGTCACATAGCCTAGTTTTAAAAGTCCCACTTCTTTTGGGAAACTATTCCACAAACCACTCTCCCCTCCCTGCTTATTGCCAGCCCAAATTTCCCCTGCCTTAATTTCATGTCATTTCTCATAACAATAAGCCTGGACATCATACTAAATAATTCTTCTCCATCCATGGTGTCTACAACCTTCTAATATTTATAGGCAGTTATTGCATCCCCCCGATTGTCTTTTGATCTTACCAGGTCCCATAATTAATTTTGTTGCTATCCTCCAAACTCATTCCAATTTGTCAATATCTTTCAGGTAGTATGGCACCCAGAGTTGAACACAATATTCCAGATGTTATTGATCAAAACAAAATGACACTTACCACCTTAAGATTAAGATGACAATGTTTACCTTCTTTTCATATTTTTAAGTGAATTTAGTGTCAGTGAGAAGCCTTACACTGACAGCTCTGAAGACTGCAGCTGCCTATTTATACACCCAACGGGTAAAGCACTGCAGTAGCGGTGCAAGCTTCTCTACAGTCTCCTGTCAATCTGGATCAACTGACTGACAAAGATCACATTTGTTACTAAAATTGGGTGAAACTATAGTAAAGAACAGAATTATCAGACACAGAGATGAACACAATTCATTGAAGAAGAGTCAACATGATTTTTGTAAAGGGAAATCATGTCTTACCAATCTACTGGCATTCTTTAAGGGGTTCAACAAGCACGTGGACGAGGGTGATCCAGTAGATATAGTGTACATAGATTTTCAGTAAGCCTTTGGCCAGGTCCCTCACCAAAGGCTCTTAAGCAAAGTAAGCAGGCATGGGATAAGAAGGAAGGTTCTCTCTTGGATCAGTAACTGGTTAAAAGATAGGAAACCAAGGGTAGGAATAAATAGTCAGTGGGACCAGTACTGTTCAACATATTCATAAATTATCTGGAAAAAGGGGTAAACAGTGAGGTGGCAACATGTGCAGATGATACAAAACTACTCAAGACAGTTAAGTCCAAAGCAGACTGTGAAGAGTTACAAAGGGATCTCACAAAACTGGATGACTGGGCAATAAAATGGCAGATGAAATTCAGTATTGATAAATGCAAAGTAATGCACATTGGAAAATATAATCCCAACTATACATATAAAATGATGGGGTCTAAACTAGTTGTTACCACTTAAGAAAGAGATCTTGGAGTCATTGTGGATAGTTCTCTGAAAACATCTACTCACTGTGCAACGGCAGTCAAAAAAAGCTAACGGAATGTTCGGAAACATTAGAGAAAGGGACAGATAAGATAGAAAATATCATATTGCCTCTCTATAAATCCATGCCTCCATACAAATCTTGAACACAGCTCACTCGCCTCATCTAAAAGAAAAAAAAAAAGATATTTTGGAATTGGAAAAGGTACGGAAAAGGGCAACAAAAATTATTAGGGGTGTGGAACAGCTTCCGTCTGAGTAGAGATTGATAAGACTTGGACTTTTCAGCTTGGAAAAGAGATGACTAAGTGAGGACATGATGGAGGTCATGAATGGTATGGCGAAAGCAAATAAGAAAGTGTTATTTACTACTTTTCATAACACAAGAACTAGGGGTCACCAAATGAAATTAATAGGCAGCAGGTTTAAAATGAACAAAAGGAAGTATTTCTTCACACAATGTACAGTCAACCTGTAGAACTCTTTGCCAGAGGATGTTGTGAAGAGCAAGACTATAATAGGGTTCAAAAAAGAACTAGATAAATTCATGGAGAATAGGTCCATCAGTCACTATTAGCCATGATGGACAGGGATGGTGTCCCTAGCCTCTGTTTGCCAGAAGCTGGGAATGGGCAACAGGGAATGGATCACTTGATGATTACCTGTTCTGTTCATTCTCTCTGAAGCACCTGGCATTGTCCACTGTCAGAAGACAGGATACTGAGCTAGATGGACCATTGATCTGACCCAGTATGGCTGTCCTTATGAAAGGGTTGTACTTAAAGCATGTCCTCCTGTCTGTCTCCATACCCCTCAGCTGCTGGTATTTATCTATAACCTTCTTGGATTTTCTCTCAAATTGTATGGTAGGCTTGTTGGGCCAAGGGACTCATCTTTTATTTGTCTACAAAGTACATGGTCCAGATTTTCAAAAGGTATTTAGGTGCCTCATGGGATTTTCAAAAGCACCTAAGCAAGTTAGGCTCCTAAGCCCCATCAGTGGGAGCTGGGTGCCTAACCTGCTTCAGTGTTTTAGAAAATCCCACTAGGCACTAGCTGCAGCTTTAGGCATCTAAATACCTTTGAAAAATCGGACCTCATGTTCATGTATGGCACTACAGAAATAATAAATAAATAATAATGGATGCCCATTCAGTCCTTAGCATCTCAACAAGATGCCAGTTTTGGATGTGAACATTTTTCTATTAGGAACAGAACTGAGACCGACAGGACACTCAAAGCTTGTGAACTTCTGACAAGTTATTACTGACCGAGATTGTATTTAAACAAGTGGCCCAGAGGTTAAAGGGTCTTTATCCCATACCAGTCTCCTGAGCCATATTGTAAATAACTTAAATACAAGACTATGAATACAGCTCTATTAAGCAGTTTTGGAAGATCCCACTATGCTTTTTGCTAGCATGTGTTGGTATACTAACATGAGTGACTTGGGTTCTTGGGGGTATAATTTCTGCTCTATGGACCTGTTTCAGCCTCAGTTGAAATAAATGTCAAAACTCTTGATGGCTTAAATTAGGAGTGAAAGCAGCACCAGATTAAGCACTAGACTCAATAGGCCTGTGACTAGGGCACAAGTGCTTGAGTATGTGCTGACTGAGGTCAGATATTCTGGACAGCACAAGGAGTGGATGCTTCACAGAGGCAGCTCGTTATTCAGGAGAGAGGAGCTGAGGTGAAATCAGCAGCTGTGATATTGCTAATCCTAACCCACAACTGAGTAGGAAGACACCATCTGGCCCCAATGTCTCATCACCCCGAAGCAGAAATCTTCTTAGGACAGGGAACATATCTGGAAATGGAAGCCAGTGGCTACCACAGTTCTATGATGGCTAAAGAGAAGAGGCGGCCCTGGCAGTTGCAGAGTAGTCTGGGAATGGCGGACCCCAGCTGCCATTATAGCTTGCATTTTCCTGCTCTTTGAGCAGTAAAGAAAAATTAGGGCCACAACTCTAAGTTTAAGAGCACCACCCTAACATCTGCAGTTAGGCTGGTGGAAAGAAGAGGGGTCTCCTGAACCACAGGTGACACCCATCCCTCCTCCCAGGCCCATCACTACCATCCCTCTGATGGAAAGGGAGAAAAGAAGCCCCCTTTTCACCTCAGGGAAGGAGGTTCTGCTTGAGCAGTGGCAGTAGCCGGGGAGCTGTGGCTTTCCTCCTCCAGGAGTGGACTGCAGCCTGCTTGAAGGCAGAAAGCAGGACGCCAGGGAGGAGCAAGACCAGTCTTTTAATATTTGGGATGTAAGGGCATTGATAGTTAAACGTTGGTAATGTGGATTATGCCCTGCAAGTTTTTATGAGTTAGCATTGATTCTGTATAATTATAATAGCAAAGCCCATAACAGAACTAACCAATTTGTTTTTGTATTTATTTCTGTTCTAGAATTTCTAACACATGCTCAGTTTTTCCTATGTGTTCATAGGTATGATTGCCTCTGGCTTTCTGGAACTGACTAGAGCAGAACTGACTTTCTGGTTCTTCCCCTGAGAAGTTCCTGGTAGCCTACAGATAGAAATCAGATGTATGTCAGTTGAAATTTGGATAAAATAAGAGTTGTACACATTATGGCGTAAGTGTTCAGACACACATTAGACCTGCAAATTTGCCCATGCCCTGTGCTTCTTTTAAATTTGTTGCCTAGCCAAAAATTCCACAGATGTATGCCACTGAGTTGTTTCCCCATTTACCGTATTGAAGTTTGATGCTTTGGGTAGAGGCTTTTTACTTTTTAAACCCATTTTGAACTTTTCAAAAGAAAAAGAAGAGGAGGCTACTTGCTCATAATCTGGAAATTATTAACAATGGCTGATAGGGGAGCAGTTCAAAATATTTGATAAAGTGGAAAAGTGTGTTAGACTCTTTTTCTCAAAGTATATTTGTGATTAAATTGTCAGGCAAGGAAACAAATGAAGAAAGAACATAGTCTCTGTTATTCAGATTACAATAATCTGGTTCTAACTAGATTATCAATTGCCAAGGGGAGTTCACATACTGTTACCTACTGCTTTCCTTTGAAACAGTTGCTTAAGTAATATTGCTTCTATTACATTCCTTGGATTCTTCAGTCTCCAACAATTGCAGGTCAGATTGTGTGTGGAATCAAACTTCATTCGTGATGTGCATGTTGAAGAAAATTCTTTGTTAGTTCAGTATAAAAAGAAAAGAAGACGGAACCAAGATGACAGAGTCATTTCAAACAATGCTGCACTGCTAGTATCAAGGAAGAGGGGGAGAAATATTTCACTGACAGCATAGAATCCTCCTTGCTATAAAGTTTTTTCAAGGTTTTTGCTATGAAACCACATAAAAATATATGGCTAGATTGTGTCCTGCCCAGCCCAGGTGCACAAGCAGCTAGAATGTGAAGATCTTTCCCCCTAACATCCATTCCTGTGAAGGGGACAGGGATAATAGTAGTAACAGTAGGGCGTGATCCAAAGCCCACTGAAATCAATGGGTGGAATCCCATTAATACCAGTGGGCACTGATTCAGGTCACAGAACCCCAAGTTCTGTGTAATCTTACACTGGTGGTAGCACTACATCCTTGAAAATAGGTGAGAAGGAGGAGACATATGTGGGAAGGGAGCCAGGCCCATACTGGGCTGTGCTGAGAAATTGAGCATTTGTCCAGTGGGCCAATCCTAGGATTGACCCACAGAACCTGTCTGCTCCCCTGTCTCCAGTTCTCATGCACATACACAGCACTGACATGCTAAGTTTCTGCTCCTGACCTTCCTTATAGAAAGAATTTAATAGTGAAACTAACAGCTTGCTTTTTCCCCAAACAATTTCCCAGCCATTAGTAGCTCCAGATACAGCAGAAGTAGCACTGGCTCCTCATTTCTCGCTCTTTGGTGATGTTTGGTAGGTTTCAGCAGTGGTAAAGTAACAGGAGTCTGGACATCTGAGGTGGGCAACTTTCATGTCACAGATGGTTCGTTTCCAACTAAAATACTATGATATACTACCATTTCTTTTTTCATTTCCAGAGAAAGCCCAAGGAAGCATGTCACAGCAACAGAATCCTTAATCAAATGAGGCCTACGATAATATTTTTTAGAAAAAGTGTATTTTCTTATGGCTTGTTTGTATTCTCCTGCTGGGCAGAAAGAGACAGAGAATGATACGTCCCCAATGATAAAGTCCTCAATAGCAAGAATACAATGAAAACAGTATAATACACCGTATTTTTTAAACTTTTATTTTGCCTCCTTTCCCTTTCCTCCTTCCCTGAAAGAGAAAAAGAAGGGCACACAGAACAACAGTGGGCTCAACTGGGGAGAAAAAGACAGGGGACTCCAAGGCACGTTGCTATACCCAGCTCTAAATTTACTCTTAGCTTCTAAACTACCAGGCAAAAGAAGAGCATTCCAAATATTCCCCCAGCCTGCCTGATGCATATGTCAAAAAAGCATACGTCAGAACAGCTCTTAAAGGAAAAGTGCAGGAAGTTGGTATATTCCGTTTGTTTAAGGCTGTGGAGCCCACTGATATGGTCCAATAAGGGCCACACCAGAAACCTTACCATAAGCCTGAGTGCTGAATCTGATTTACATAAAGTATAGACAATTGAACTTTTCTTATCTGCAACTTGGAGGGGCAGCCAGTAGAGACTGTAAGGCCCTAGCTGCAAATCTTCTTGACGGAAGGAGGCTTCCTCTATATTTAAGAAAAGATCGCTATTGGGCACATTTTACAGTTCTGTACTTGCATGGCACTTAAGGCCATTTTAGTGTGTGAAAGTGACTGTCCTGTTACCATGGCTATTATCTGTGGTTTAAAACATGTAGAAACATAAAAATAATAATTTCAAACCAGTATATTGTGTTAAGGTAGAAAACCCCATTATTCTTTGGAAAGAAATGAAATCAAAGTGGAGAAGCAGTGGCACAAGACAAGCCAACAAAACTGAAAACAGGGGAGTTTGAGTAGGAGTCCATAAGGGAAGTTTGGAGGAGGGGGTGTGTGGAGCTTCATTTTTCATTTTCTTCTTCCTGATAGGAGTTTTAGGAGGGAAGGCTACGATAGCTACAGGGATCCAAAGAATGGAAGAGACAATGAAGATTGCTGGATGTGGAAGCTGTGGGATATAGATTATTCTGGAGAGGGTACCTGAAAGGTGCTTCATTTGTATGAAGTAGAGATTCTAAGGGGATTTGAGTGTATGATGGAGGGAAGGAGAGAGGAAGCTGAAGATACACCTCAAGACTTGCAGATGCATGCTAGACAAGAGTACTGTGAGGATATACTTCTGGATGAAGAAAGTGGACTGTGGAAGCATTTGGCTATGAGAACAAGGCAGAGGAAGAGACCAGCTAGTGAAGGAGAAATAGAGCTGAGGACCAGGATAGCTGAGTTGGAAAATGTAAGGGAGAGGCAGGCAGTAACAGAATATGGAAGAGCAAGGAAGAGCAACTAGTCCTGTAAGTGGAGAGTTAGAGACAATGAAGATAGCCAGAGTTCAGAGCCCCCCAGGAGGATAGAGAATGATTCTCAGGAGACTGCCAGTGAAAACAAAAGATAAGACGACTTATAGCTAGAAAGAACAAAACGAGGGAGGCTGGAGGATCACACCAACACTCGGAAGAGGAAGATATATGTGATCAGGGACTCCCTACTAACAAGGGCAGGCCTGTCACCAGAGCTGAATCAGAGAACAGAAAGGGGTGTTGTCTGTCAGAAGCTAAGATACAGGATGTGGACCTGAGGCTGAAGAAGATCCTAATGGGAGCAGGAAAGAATCTACTGATTGTCCTTCATGGGGAAACAAATGATGCTGCTAGATTCTCACTGGGACACTTCAGGAAAGACTATGCCAGGCTGATGAAGAAGCTTAAAGAATTGGATGCTCCAGTGACCTTCAGTGGGATTCTATCTGTCCCTAGAGGAGAGCAAAGGCAAGACAAGGTTATGATGATCAATTATTGGCTCAGGCAATGGTGCTGTAAGGGGGGCTTTGGGAGGTTTGACCACTGGGACACAGTCACGGACAGAGGACTGTTCTCAAGGGATGGACTCCACCTGAGTAGAGAGAATAATAGACTTCTAAGAGGGATGTTGGTATAACTCATTAAAAGAACTTTTAACTAGGAATTCGGGGGAGATGGTTGGGAGCTCAGTTCCCTCTAAGCTGCGCAGCTGCACAGCAGCCTAATAAGTGCCATGCAAGCGCTCAGGCTGCAGCAAGGAGGATGCCTCTTTCCCCATTTCTGGACCTGCCGCCTTTCCCTGCCCACCCCAACCCAGTCCCAGACCTGCTGCGGCCAGGGGAAAGGCACCTATCGTGCAGCCCCAGCCCTGGGCCTGCCGCACCGGAGAGAGGTGCCTCTCCCCACAACCTCAGGTACTGCTGAAGGAAGAGAGAGCTGGGGGGCAGGAAGCAGAGTCCTCTCTCCCTGCTATAGCCCCGGGGCTAAGCCTGAACCCTAAACCCCTCATCCACTGCCCCACACCCCAACCCTCTGCCCCAGCCCTAAGCCCCCTCCCACACTCCAAACCCCTTGCCCATCCCCGCCACATGAATTTTGTTATGTGCACCAATATGGAGGTGATGTGTGACACATACATGCATGGGAAAACCTAGAGTGAACATTGGTTGGGAGATGCTCATGTAATCTCCATGCCTGATTCTAATATTGAGCAGGAGAAAAATTAAAAGAAGATGCCATAATGGAGAAAGGAAGGTTGTACATTCTCCTATCCTATCTGTACATCTAGGATAGGAGAATGTACAACAAGAGGAAAGATACAGTAGAACCTCAGTGTTACAAACTGACCGGATACCTTATCTGGAACCGGAAGTACACAATCAGACAGCAGTAGAGACAAAAAAATAAAACAAATACAGTACAGTACTGTGTTAAACATAAACTACCAAAAATAAAGGGAAAGCAGCATTTTTCTTCTGCACAGTAAAGTTTCAAAGCTGTATTAAGTCAATGTTTAGCTGTAAACTTTAGAAAAAAACAATTATAATGTTTTGTTCAGAGTTACGAATACTTCAGAGTTACGAACAACTTCCATTCCCAAGATGTTTGTAACTCTGAGGTTCTTCTGTAGTGCCAGTATCAAGGAACAATCAAGAGAGTGATACTGGCAGTAAAATGACTGTACCTAATCTGGGGAGGAATATGAGTAAGGCCATGCACAAATAACTAATGTCTGCACACCAATGCAAGGAGAATGGGTAACAAAATGGAGAAACTAGAACTACTGGTGCAAGAAGTAAAACCAGATATTATAGGGATAATGGAAACCTGGTAGAATAGTAGTCATGACTGAAGTACAGGTGTTGAAGGGTATGTAGTATTCAGGAACAACAGAAGCAAAGATAAAGGCTGTGAAGTAGCATCGTATTTTAGTGAGGAGGTAGACTGTAAAGAAATTGGAAGTGATATAATTGAACCTCTTTGGTTCAAATCACTTTGGGGAAAAAAGGTAACAGATGATCCACAGGGATAGCAATTGGGGTCTGCTACAGATCCCCAAGATCTGGTCTGGATATGAATAGAGACCTCTGATATCTTTAGTTAAATGAATACTACTGTGAATTGTGAGATTATGGGAGACTTTAATTTCCCAGGTATCCATTGGAGGACAAATGCTACTCGTTTTGGTAGGGTAGGGTCAAGATATTCCTGGATATGGTAGACAACAGATTTCATTGCCAAATAATTATTGAACTAACAGCAGGTAATACCATTTTAGATATAGAATTGGTAAGTAGCAAGGACCTCATAAAAGAAAACTGGTTGTCAAGGACAACCTTGTTTCAAGTGATCATGAGTTAATTCAGTTTAAACTAAATGGAAGGATAAATAAAATTAGGTCTGCAGCAAGGGTCCTTGATTATAAAAGGGCAAACTTTAAAAAATTAAGGGAATTAGGGAAGTGGAGTGGACTGAAGAATGCAAGGATCCGAATGTGGAAGATCAGAATTCGAGAAACTATCTAAAGCCTGTGCCCCAAGCAAGGGGAAAAGTTCATAGGGAAGGGATGCAGACCAAATTGGATGAACAGGCTTCTGAAACAGGTTATTAAGAGAGAGCAGAAAGCCTACAAGGAATGGAAGAAGGGATGGATCAGCAAGGAGAGCTACCTACCAGAGGTCAAAAAATGTAAGGACAAAATGAGACCTGCCAAAAACCAACCAGAGCTGGACCTTGCAAAGGAAATCAAAACCAATAGTAAAAGGTTCTTTAGCCATATAAATAAAAAGAAAACTAGAAAGAATGTGGACCATAAGCACTGAGGACAGGGTGGAAACTAAAGATAATCTAGATATGGCCCAAAACCTAAATGAATACTTTGCCTCACTTTTTAATAGGGAAACTTTGTGAACAAGAATATGAAAATAGAAATTACCACATCAGAGGGGAAGCCAAACTGAAATAGCTTAATGGGACCATACCGGAGGGGGGCCCGGAGAATATCCATCCAAGAATATTAAAAGAACTGCCACATGAAATTGCAAGTCCAATAGTGAAGATTTTTAATGAATCCATAAAGTTGGGGGTTGTATCCTATGACTAGAGAATTGCAAATATAGTAGCTGTATTTAAGAAAGGGGAAAAAACGTGATCTGGAAAACTACAGGCCCATTGACCTCAATTGTATGCCAGATCTTAGAACAAATTTTTGAAAGAGAGAGTAAATAAAGAAATAGAGGTAAATGGTAATTGGGATAAAATACATCATAGTTTTATTAAAGATAGATCCTGCCAGACCAACCTAATGTCTTTCTTTAGCTATATCTACACTGTGCATCTTACGATGGGCATGGCTGTGCCACTGCAGCTGTGTTGTTGTAAGGTGCGCTGGGTAGCTGCCCTTTATCGCTGGAGAGAGCGCTCCTGGTGACAAAATAAAACCACCTCCATTGAAGAGCGAGAGCTTCATTTTCAGGAGCATGGCTCTCATTGACAAAGCACTGTCCACATAGGTGCTTTTTGTCATTAAAACTTTTATCATTTGAGGGGGTGTTTTTCACACCCCTGAATGACAAAAAGTTTTAACGACAAAGTGCCAGTGCAGAGAAAGCCTTTGTAAAGATAACTGATTTTCTAGACAAAGGAAATGCAGTAGATCTAATCTACCAGGATGTCAGTAAAGCATTTGACAATTTCATATGGGAAATTATTAGTGAAATTGGAGAAGTTGGGAATTAATATGAGAATCAGAAGGTGAATAGGAAACTGGTTAAAAAGGGAGAATACAATGGGTCATCCCAGGGGCGGCTCCAGGCACCAGCACGCCAAGCACGCCTAGAGACACCCCTGGGTCATCCAATGCCAGGCTAGAGGGAGATTACCAGTAGAGCTCCTCAAGGATTGGTCTTGGAACCAATCTTATTTAACATTTTCATAAGGACCGTGTCACAAAAAGTGAGAGTGTGCTAATAAAATTGTGGATGACACAAAGTTGGGAGATATTGCCAATACCGAGGAAGATTGGAAAATCATACAAGATTTGGACAACCTTGAAAACCGGAGTAATAGAAATGGGATGAAATTTAATAGTGCAAAGTACAAGGTCATGCACTTAGGGATTAACAAGAATTCTTGCTATAACCTGGGGACTTATCTGTTTGAAATGACAGAGGAGGAGAAAGACCTGCATGTATTGATGAATCACAGGATGACTATGAGCTGCCAGTGTGATGTGGCTGTGCAAAAGGTTAATGTAAGGACGTGTCAGGTGAGATATTTCCAGTAGAGACAATTACCATTGTACAAGGCACTGGTGAGACTTCATCTGGAGTATTGTGTGCAATTCTGGTCTCTCCTGATTAAGAAAAATTAATTCAAATTGGAATGGTTGCAGAGAAGGGCTACCAGGATGATCAGAGAATGGAGAACCTACCTTACAAGAAGAGAATTAAGGAGTTTGGCTTGATTAGCCTAACAAAACGAAGGATGATGGGAGATATGACTGCTGTCTATAAATACATCAGAGGGATAAATACCAGAGAGAGAGAGAACTTATTTAAGATAAGGGCCAATGTTGGCATAAGAATAAATGGGTATAAATTGTTCATCAACAAATTTAGGCTTAAAATTAGATGAAGATTTCTAACCATCACAAGAGCAAAGTTCTGGAACAGCCTTCCAAGGGAAATAGTGGAGGCAAAAAACCTAACTTGTTTCAAGATGAAGCTTGACAATTTTATGGAGGATAATGTTATGCTGAGGTTACCTACAATGGCATATGGCCCATCTGTGACTGATATTATAAAGTATCTCCAATGGCTGGAGATGGGACTATAGAAAGGGATGGCTCGGAGTTAAAGTGAATTCTTTCCCAGGTGTCTGGCTGGTACGTTTCACCATATTTGGGTTTGGGAAGGAATTTTCCCCCAGGTCAGATTGGCAGAGATCCTGGGGTGGGAGTTTCCTTCCTCTGCAGTGTGTGGTATGGGTCAGTTACTGGTTTGAACTAGAGTAAATGGTGGATTCTCTGTAACTTGAAGTCTTTAAAGGAATTTAAAGGAAGTCTTGAGGACTTTAGTAACTTAGCCAGAGATAATGGCTAATGACAGGAGTGCGTGGGTGAGGTTCTGTGGCCTGAGATATGCAGGAGGTCAGACTTGATGAACATGATGGCTCCTTCTGGCCTTGAAGTCTAAATCCAAGTTACAGAACATTCATGGGGGACATGTCTAAACTTGATCTACTCATGAACAAAGTAAAAACATATTGTACTAGTTGCAAGCCACTTTAAGTACTGTCTATACTCAGAGGCTCACAAGACTACAGAAATGACTACTTTTATTTTTGTTTTTGTATTGGTGTGATCTTAGGAGGTGGGATATTCAAAGACACATGAATAAATGGAGGTTTAAGATATAATTGCCATCAAGTTGAATGTAGGGTCTTGCTTCGCTCAGCTAAAAAGACAATTCCTCATAAAATCAACTTGTTTGCTGAGTTATCATCCACATAAGCTCTATCTTGCATTTTACATTTGACAGGGTTGCCAGGGCTTTGGAGAAGTGAATCAGAGTTGTTGGGAGCCCATAAAAGTATGAATAGTTCAGAAAAGTACCTTTGGCTATCTCTCCAAGATTAATTTTATTCCCTTCAACTTTCTGAGTTTCATCCATCTCTAATTATTGTCAAATATACTGAATGGGAGAGAACTGCTTAAATGTTGTCATTTGTACCAACCCAAAATATATCAGCTATAGTCCCAAAACACAGATTCAGATCCAGGTTCAAGTCCAGATTCTAAATCCTTCCTGGAAATTTCTGGGGTGATCAATTCAATTCATTATCAGGACAACCCCTAACAATGAAATTCACACTCGGATCAGGGTCCAGATTTAAACCACCCACTATTCAGAAGTATTTGCATTGAGGTTTCTAGTTCCAGTCCCTTTTTAAATTTGAATGATTCCAACGGAAACACAGAAGATATAGATTCATTCCATAAGCATTTCATAGACACTAGTCTGGTATAATTCAGGGGTGAGCAAATACATAATCCCCAATATTGTAACATGCTCCTAAAATTGTATCATTGCTAATACTTGAAGGGACTTACTTGAAATGAGTATGGGAATGCTTTTTTCACGCAAAAGTATTACCTGGTGTACAAGGAATGTCCTGTTTTCTTATGCATGTCGCCTGCCAACATTCTACATTACAATCATATGCATTTTATAACTGTTCACTATTATCAGCTTCTCAGTTTCATCTCTTGGATCAGCAGCAGTTTCTTAAAGGTATTTATTTTCTTTATTAACTTAGTAAAGGGCTGTCACAGCAAACTGGAGTGTAGCAGTAAACCGGCCCACTGGAATACTGAAAATTCTGTCTCCCCCTGGATCTTTTACATTCCTGTTGAATCATAAGCATTAGGTGGAGGCCAGCTTTCAGACTTAAGGAGGGATGATGGGGAGGGACTTCCCTGCGTCTGATGGAGTTCACCTCCCTTTCTGATATATTGTTAAATCATCTCTGCTAGAGATGATTTTTAACCTTTGTGGCTCATAAAAGTACTTCTGAAGAGCAAATAATTTACCTTTCAACTGCACCAGATTGCAGCAAGTGGCAGGTATGTTAACAAAAATATTCCCAGGGAAGATACCTCCAATTCTTCTTAACAAGAGGTGAAATTCTCACACTCGCTCCCACCCCTTTACATAGGATAAAAGAGCCAGAGTGGGACAAAGAGGCCCTACAAGCCCCATATGCAGCTGGAGAGGATTTGCCTGGCATAGGCACTGCAGAAGACAGCTGTAAATCCTCCCAAGGACTTCTTTGCAAGTCCCAGCGTAGGAGTCAGGGCTGAGAGTAGGAGGGGAATGCAAAGGAATTTCCACAGCACTGTGGAGATTCTGGTCCACATATCAGCCCCAAAGGGCTGCTGTAACTTGGACAGGCTCAGGGGTTCTCTGTGTCATGCCAGGGACCAATCCAGGTACTGGAGCAGCCTCAGATTAGGAGGGTGCACCACAGTCCCACCTCTTCTGGGCTGTGAGTCCAATGCCACACCTCTTAGAGAATCTCACCCAAGATTTTCATTTTTCTCCCTCCCACCCAGAGCAAATTATTCACATTCTATGAGTGGCATTGAAATTCTCTTCCTTTAACTGTAGAAGGTCTCAACAAGCAAACAAAAACTTTGTAATTAATTCCAAGAGATCCAGTGCATGATCCAGCAATGCAGGTCAGAATTTCCCTACTTTAGGGTTTTATACTGCCGCCTGTCACCCTAGAATTGAGCATCCTCCAGGTAAACTCAATTAGCAACTGAAAAGTCCTTGGTTCAACTTCATGGATCCTTGTTCTTTTCCACTTTGGAGACAATATGAGAGAAACAAGGCTGATGTATTTAACAGTATCCCCAGTAGAGGTCCTGTAGAATGACTCAGCAGAAAATAATACAGACGTAACCACCAGCCAGGTCACCTCCTCAAAGGATGATGTTTATGACAAGAAAACAATATAAGTTAATATATGCAAAAAGGGACACACAAAAATGCCCAACTCAGAACTAAAGCAAATTCTCTCTCTGTTGTCTCACAAGTAGCCCTTTTAACAGTCTTTTCAATGAGCACTTGTATAAGGGGAGGGGGAAATTCAGCTGAGGTCAACCCCTGTTCTCTGAGGAACAAGTAGTTGCCCTGTACCCTGTCACAACACTCTTTGGATAATAGTTTTTTTTACAGAGAGAACAAAAATGTTGGATAAATAAGCAACATTCATCCCTTATAGAACTTGGATGCCAAATTTTCTGCTTCTGTAAATCAACACATCTCCACTGACTTCCATGGAGCTATGCCAATTTAACCAGCTCAGGATCTGGCCCTGGGAGTTTAAAACAGAGTAGGAACCTCCATCCCTGCATGACTGTATAAATGAAAAGGACCACTAGAGCCTATCAAATGTTGTTATTATTTGTAACCCCCTTTTTAAACATGCATTTGGCAAGCAATTTACTGTATTTATTTCAAATACTCAGCTTTCTGTAATAAGCATTTCAGTTCAGTAGTTTCGTTCCATATGGGATCACTTGATGAAAGTGGAATACATGGTGTATATCCATTCCTAAATTAGTCTGTCTGATGATCAGGTGTTTTTGTGGTTACCCATAGTTTATTTATTAAAATAGCTCATGAGATTCCAAGGAAAGGTACTGCCTGACCTTTTCTTACACAGAAATGGTTCCAGGAACATTTAATTCAGGAAAAGAACTTGGCATGCCATCACCCATCACAGACTAGGACTCACACAGAGAGAGAAAAAAAAGGTTAGAGCAGGGACAATCTTCCTAATCATGTACTTTTGGTGTGTCATTTTATTCAGGAAACTTGTGGCTATTTAAAAAAAAAATCTAATAGAATGAAGAGTTTCAATGAAGAAAATGGACATTACCATTGTTATTACTTGGGATACTTATGGTGTATCTTCTTCTACAAGAAAAGGGTTGTCATTTCTTTCTTTGCTGATTCTGCACTTAATGGTCAACCATCAGAACTCCGGGTTCTCACAATGTTTTTGAGGAAAATAATTTTTTAAAAAAGTTTTTAGTTCGCAAGGACACTGAAGTGCCAGTGGATGATGTCCCTGATCACAATCAATTCCTGTTTGAAATGCTGGAGTGCCAAAGAGGATGCAAACAGTTCTTGCACTCAGTGCTAAAGATGAAGGAGCTCAAACACAACTGATAGCAACTCTTTTATGGGATAGACGGGACGACTGGGATATCCCTAAGGAACTAGAAAATAATCAGCAGTACAAATCCAACCACAATTTTATGCCGTCCACTGGTTATTAAGGGAGAAAGCAGGATAGAAAAGTAAGCCATACTCCATTACTTATCAGGCATGGGTGGAACTGAAATATTCAGGTCCAGATTTCAAAACCTCAAGGCTCAGGGATGTAGCCCATTATAGGAATTGGAGATTGCTTCAAAATTGAGCGTTGGATGTGGATTTCAAACAGTCTAAAGTTTGGAGATGTTCAGAGCTGGGGTTTGATTCAGGCCCATCCCTAGTACCTATTGTACATAGAGGTGGGTGAAGTAGTTATAACAACACTCCTCCACCTACACCTTGAATTTTCACCTTAAACTTGTATAAAATTCTGAAATATTTATTGGGGCTTTATAAAGTTTGATTAAATTATTTTTCTATTATTTATGGCTGCAGGTAGAATCACCAAAACACCACCAAAGAGGTTTTTCTTGCATTATTTTTATCTTGACTGTTAGACGAAACTACCAAAAAATCTGATAAGAAAGCCAGAGACCAATGAGAGTTGTTAATTCAATTTGCTATTTCTCTCTCACATTTTAGCATCAAAATAATGTTGGGATAGAGAGGACATTTGCCTGATGTATTCTAGTAGGAATAATAGAATTGTCTAGTGTGAGATAAAGCTTATTTTAGCAAGAGACACAGCTTTCTTAGGGGTCAGTTCAGGACTGATAAATGAACTCCTGCAAGAACCTCCTCAAACCACACTACTTTCCATTCCAAGTATAATATGCCATTCGGCCTTGCCTTCAAATAACAAAAGCACCTAATACATGAGACTTAAACCAAAGAAGTGGTGGGAGTGGCATAAGAATGTAAATAGACAAGACATGGATTAGCATTTGTGGACTTCGCAAAAGAAGTGCCTCATTAGCTGGGCTACGAATGAGGACAGGGTTGGGATCCAGCACGCTGGGAACTCCAGAATAGTAAGAAGCATAGAAGAAGAAAAGAAGAAGAAATAGAAGAAAAAAAAGGACTGTTAGACTGGCCCCATTTTAACGTTATGTGTTATTTCCATCATGCTGTTTCCATCTTGGTTTTGCCAACTCAAGATATTTGGAGAAGCTTGGAATAAGCGTCTGAACTTTTGAATGTTTAACTCAACCTGTAATTGCCAACCATTTGAAATTGGCCCCTCACAAGCACTAATACACAAACAGCTTAGACATACATATTAAATGCAAGAGACATGATTTTCAAAAAGGTCCAGTGCCAAAGAATACTGTTGAACCTGTCCAAAGAAGTTTTTTATGTAAGCAGAGTCAGGATGAGCTCTACCCTGACATCTGGTGGTGAATTATCTGGAGTGTGGAAAGGAATTTCAGGTATTTGCATTGGCACACCCACTCCACCAGCATAGCCCACGGCAGCCTGGGATGGTTATTTTGGCAGCTCTGGGATCCCCAATTTCTTTGTTATTGGGGCAGAAGGAATAAAGTGTTATCACCCTGATTATGTGAATGAGGAACTATGAGACTGCTTAATTACAGAGAGTCGCATCATCAGTTAAGTAGCACTCGCTAGACAAGGGACATGGGTGCCAAAACATAGTGAATTGAGAGAGGTTGGGGACTGGTGTGTGTACTTGATGATATGGCCCCTTTTGAGGGTCTAGAACATCAACTGCATCTTCTCCTCTCTCCACTGTTAAAGAGTAGAGCTAATTTTGATTCCATTAGGAGTCCATCTAGAGGCTGCTGAGCTGAATTCAATTTGGGCCAATGGTGCACCAGCACTGGGGCTCCCCTACTACAAGCTGAAATCACTAAAAGAGCTAAGCTTACTGAGCTGAGATCACTGAGTGCTGTGTTAACTAGTGGGGGAGCCTGAAGATGTATTGCTAAGTGGCTGGCAGAGCGCAGCAGTTTGCAGCACGTTGGAGCAGCCCACAGAACAGGGAGCGGAGCGGTTTGCGGGGACAGCTGGAGTGGCTCACGTGCTGGAGGAGCTGCACAGCTAGTGGAGTGGAGCCGGTCGTGGTGAAGGCTGCAGCCGAACTCCACAGAGAGACGGAGCAGTCAGCCCCGGCCCACTTAAGATGCCCCTTAACACCCTGTGTATGCCCTCCACCATTTCCATCACAGGCTGGGGGGGGGCGGTAAAACTCTGCAGATAAACTTTTGAACTCTGGGGTGGCACTGACCAGAGACAGAGACTTTTGGGTTGTTGGACTTTGGGGTGATTCGAATTAAGACCCTAAGGGGAAAAGGACATTGCCAAAACTTACTTGGTGGGTCTTTTGTTCATGCTTTATGTTATGAATCCTGTTTGTGGTGTTTCCCCAATATGATGCCACATTGATTCCCTCCTTTATTAAAAGGATTTTGCTACACTCAGACTCTGTGCTTGCGGGAGGGTAAGTATTGCCTCCTAGAGGTGCCCAGGGGTGGTATGTAATTGTCCCAGGTCACTGCGTGGAGGCTCGAGCCAGTTTTGCATTTGCGTTATTGAAATGGAACCCCTGGCTACTGAACCCGGCCCTTGTTGCTGCCAACTCAGAGGGGCAGAAGGGTTACACTTACATACATTGCACATTGGCAAATGGCTTCATTGGATCAAGGTTGCAAATGTTCCATTAAACCTGTCATAGCTAAATCTGAACTCACATGAGAAGAGCTGTGCAAAACTCCAGCTGTTTCACTTTACATGGGGAATTGTTCTAGAATTTCCTTCTGTTTCAATTCATGTCGATCCAGCCCAAACAAATCCAAAAGCCCACAGCAAAACTCAGTTGAAATTTTGCTATTAATATCTGTTATTTGTATTTCAGAAGCCCAGCTGTGCTAGGTGCTTGTAACCAGGTGCATTCATCCCTCGTGAGCGTCCCCTTGGCTGAGTGCATGCGCCTGCTCTCTCTCTCTCTGACTGTCCCTGCTCTGGGATAGAGCAGTGCCCCAGGGCTCCTTCCCTGGACACAATGTCTTCACCCTTTTGGGCTTCCTGGCTACAGCTCACTAGCTGGGCCACTATAGTTCAGTTCCCCCTCTGAGGTGCCTCAATCTCCAGGCCAGGCCAATGGGGGGTGGCGGAGGGACCTGGACCCACCCACTACTCCAGATCCCAGCCCAGGAACACTGTAGAGAGCAGCCATCTGCTGTGTCCCTTTAAGTATATCACACGGCTTCTCTAATTCCCTGGGCCACTTCCCCATGGCCGCGCATCATCTTCACCCTTACCTCAGGGCCTTGTCCTAATGGACAACCAGCTCAGGGCTCCTTTTCACTCTCCCTGGCCTCTGGCAGCACTGCCTTGTCTGGGGTTCTGTAGGTCCATCAGCCAGCCACGTGCCATCCAGGCTCCTGCAGCTCCAGTACAGAACTGAACTGCCTCTGGCCCTGCAGCTCCTCTTATACTAGACTGCTGGGCCCCAATTGGCTGTGTCCCACACAACCACGCTAGGCAGCTTGGACAACCTCTCTATTGCCTTTTTGGAGGGCTGGTATGGCAGGGCCACGAGGCCTCCAGCAGGGGGCCTCACAGGGTCTGGTATACCCCATTACAGTGCTGTACAGACATGTAATAAAAAGACCCCCTGCCTCACAGAGCTGACATTCCTGTGCTCCAGTTATGCCAGGAGTTCCACATGGAGGTAAGGACTTGGGCTACTTACATAGCCCCATATCAGACATTTATAACATGACCCAATTTTCATTCTTTTCATGCACTTGTATATTGAATCCCAAGTCTGCTTGAAACGGGGTCCCAAATTCCATGGGCAGGGGGATAGCTCAGACATTGGCGTGCTAAACCCACGGTTGTGAGCTCAATCCTTGAGGGGGCCACTTAGGGATCTGGGGCAAAAATCAGTACTTGGTCCTTCTAGTGAAGGCAGGGGGCTGGGATCAATGACCTTTTGAGGTCCCTTCCAGTTCTAGAAGATAGGTATATCTCCAATTATTATTATTATATGATTGTGTTAAGGCCTATACTAGTGCAATATAAAAACAGCCACCACCATCATCATTCGCAGGAAAGATTTTGGAACCTTTGCAAGCCTTTCAAACAACCTGGGCTGTATTTCAAGCTGCACAGGAAAAAAACCCCAAACCAACGGGATTTCACATGAATTTGGTTTCACTGTGAGCACTTCATACAACTCTTCACACAAAATGCCATCGGAATGAAGTGTAAACTAGACAAAAGGAAGGGGAAATAAACATGGCTGTATTTGTGTAAATGTTTACACTCAATACTTCAACACTAAAATCAAGCTGTAACTACGTTCTATGTATTATTGTTTATGTAACACTGAAATAGGACGTTTCTTTGCTGTTTGGTTATTTGGAAGGAAACTGCTTAAAAGTTTTTTATTTTCTGATTTAATTAATTGCATCAGTCCTGACCCAGACAACCCCTTTTTTCGTTCTTTTAACATAGCTGTCCCACTGGAAAGGGACTACATTATGAAATCTACAGTCTCCTTTTTTGTGTATATGCTTTTAACTTCAATTAATTTGCAAATAAAGCAGACTTTCTACAGTGGTGGCATAGCTGTATCCTGGAGACTCATGCATCAGTTCAGTTCACTAAAATTTCAAGACAGATTTCACCAGAAATCACTCAGTTTCCCATGCAGTTAAAGCATATACAAGTTGGTCAGATTTTTTAGATCTTAGCGTTAGGCTCACCACCAGCACAATATCAGGGCGAGACAGAACGGAGAAGATAAGAAGACAACTCAGCAAAACAGAGAATGAACAATCATGCTAAAGGACATTGTGCAGAATAACACAACATTGTATCCTCCCTATCCCCCATCAAAAAAAAGCAAAGTAAAACTAACGTTATGGAGCCTCGATATACAAATCCTAATAGCTCCATAGAGATTTTTGTAAACATGTACAGATCATGTAATGTATGTAATTTGGAAGAGACACATGGATGTACATAATGGAGATTAGTAGATGGATAACTATATGTTCACCAATATGACAATTCATAAAATTCAAGAATGTTAAGCGCAGAGTAAAATGCTTCTTTCTTGATTAATGTCTATTTTCTTATACTAACAAAGGTCAGCACAGTAAAGTAGTTCTGAGATTCACATGAGTTTCTAGTTGGTCTCAGAGAAATCTAGACTAATGACAAACTGCTTTGGCACTCACCTGACAAACATCGAGTTGTTACCGCAAGCTTCTGCTGGGTTTCTGTCTTCCATAAATGTGTGGTCAACATACTACCATTCCTACACAAGTTGTTAGTGAAAGCTAGAAAGAGAAACAAAGGCAAGGTGGTTTCAGGTGGAATTTTGAAAACCAAATAAATACTGAGAATTGTGACCCACATGATATAGAAGTGAGGCACATTGTGGAAACAAGTCAAATAATGCAAAAAAAAAAAAATACTGGGAAAGCAAAGAGAAAATTCTGACAAATAAATTGATATTGTGACAATGAGAACTGGCTGGGGAATAGTACAAATTACATGTAACTATGGCAGCCCTTTTGTAATTAACAGAAACAATGACCATATCTACACTCTGGGCACTACAGCAACATAGCTACAGCGCTGTAGCTATGCCACTGTAACCCCATAGTGTAGATGCAGACTACAGTGATAGGAGGGATTTTCCATCGCTACAGTAGCTTCACTTCTCCAAGCAATGGTAGGTAGCTAGGTTGGCATAAGCATTCTCCCATCAACCTATTTGCAGTTGGGTCAATGTAATGGATTTTTCACATCCCTGAGCAATGCAGCTATGTCAACCTACATTATTAAGTGTAGACCAGGCCAATGGAAAAAGTCTCTCAAAGACTGGTATTTTCACACCAATAGTGAATTTGAGCGTATTGAAGTCCATAGTACTGCTTATTTGTGAAAGGGCTGCAGGGCTTGGCCCACCACATATATAGTATTACATTACTGAAAACAGCTGAACCAACGCAGTGTTGTAAGTAAGGGGCTAACTGAGCAAGGCTAACTGGCCCCAAGCATCCTGGCCCTTAAAGGAGCAAGCCACCCTATTACAAATATTACAGCTGAGAATAAGAGTTAGAGCAGGGGTCGGCAACCTTTCAGAAGTGGTGTGATTTGACCTTTGGACTCTGCTGAACAGATTCTGAATTGGCTAAGGAATATACACAACCAACCTCTACACATGGGATGTGGGTGACGACCCACTTTGTCATCGTGGCCTATAACAGTCAATGGCGCATGTTGTCAAATGAGTGTCAACATGGTGGCCTTAGACCCCTTTTATTCTGCTGAAGAAGCTGTTGTCAGGTGACATGGCAAATGCATATAAAGTTCACATAATGAAATAACACACAATAGACTTTCTTAAATGTGGCTGTGTTTATTACATAGTGAACCAGTTGCACCCTTAAGCCCATATGACCTATACTGCATTGTTCTAGCGGAACATTACCACATTCACTTATCTGACCCACAAGGCATTCCTACTTCCTCCAATCTGACTCCAGCTTCAGTGGGCCATAGGAGAGATTGGATTCTCTAGCTACCTTCCTACACTTGAAATCAATCTTCATCTTCAACTTCAGGGTTCTTGGGGATACAGGCAGGAAACAGCTAGAGGGGTGGGAGTCACAAATACATGGCAATAGATGGTGGAAACAAGTCATACTTACAGCTAACACTGTTCAGAACTCTGTTTATACCCAGGTCATTGCAAATATAGTTGGGGCATCACATCTTGGTATATGGATAAAAAAAATTTATTACATTCCTCATGATACAACTTTCAAACACTGGTATTTTCACTATTTCTAAATCAACTTGCTTTAAGTTGTTCAGCTCTGATGAAGGCTAAGGGCCTTTTTACAATAAAAAAGCATCTCAAAATATTACGAACACAGAAATAATACTGTTTTGTTCCCACAGTGATGACTCAAAAAACAGAATTTTACAAACTTTTCAGAAAAAAAAACAAATTACCTCTGAGCTGAAAATAAACATGAGAAATTTCAAACCAAAGAGTCATTTTGTTCAAAAAGTTGTATTCCCATCAGAATATGGTTTATTTTAAAAGTTCCTTCTCATTCACAGCATTAGCACTACGATTTCATAGTTCATCTAGTTAAAGCTTATGTGGGCCATGAAAAACAAGGTAATGACAGCATTTATGAGGGTCAGAAGCAGCTAAACCAGGAGGCAGATGAGGAAGATGCGGAGAGACAATTTGAATCATCCTCAAAATAAAGACCTAGGCAAGGGGACAATATTGCTGAAGGGTAGAAAGAGCCAGTAATGCAGAAACAAAAAGTCATTTTTTAATAAAAAGAAAAGAAAAATGGTACATGACCATAGAATAGCCCTTGCAATTGCCACTGACAGTTTCAGCAAACTCTGACTGAGAAGAAAATAGAGATTAATATCCAGTGACTGCTATACTTAGTCCGAGAGCAAACCAAATCCATTAACCTCTTTTGCCTAGTAAATTCATTTACAGGGTGGCATTGCTGATAAAGCTAGAATTTTAGGGTCTGATCCTGTTGAGGACTTTGTAGAATCAGGATATTAGTCTGTAGGCTCTACAGACAAGTGCTCTGGATTGTGCTAAATAAGTTTAGTTCAAGCCATTGGTATACATACATTACCTACAGTTCTTTATATTCTCCCACCTTCAGTTTCAGCTTACCCTTGGGGCTCTGCACAGGAGGTCATAAATTGGGCATCAAATGTGATATTTTCCATCCAACCATTAGAAGCTAACAATTATTGCCTTAAGTAAATATGTACCCATGCCAAAGACTAAATTAATTTATCAAGTGAAGCTAGTGTTGGTGGAGTGAGCCCAGCGTCTCATGGCTTTGCCTGGTGAACTAATGAAGCAGCTTGGCAAAACCCAGCCAAGACAGCCTTTTTTTTACATAGCATATGCATTACAAAATGTGTGCAATATTTTCCACATTCAAAGAGGAGACTATTTATAAGCTGCCTATGTTAAAATGGTTTCTTATTACAAGGAAACAGAGAACCAGGTTAAGCCTGGAAATTGAGTTTCTCTCTCTCTCTCTCTCTCTCTCTCAGTGAAACATTCAGTGATATTTTCTTCATTCACTCCAAAATTCTTTTCCAGACAGTTTTGTCTGGAACTAATATGGATGAGGGATAAAAGACCACAATTCCCAGAACCTCTCCATTCTGCTCAGCCTCCAGTTCCCATTGAAAGACCCAATGAAAATCAAATTCAAGGAACTGACTCTGCTTCCAGAAAAAACCCAGAGGAAAATGGTGCTGGCTGGCTGGCTATCATAAAAAGATAGATTCTTACTTTCAGCCACAGAGGTGTTTGTTTCACAGCAGGGATTTCAAATGGTTTGGTGTTTTGCAACTAAGTTTCATAATCCAGTTTGAATTCCACCCCCCCCCGCTTTTTTTTTAGTAATGCAAACTTCAGTTTTTACTGCCATGTCCAAAAGAATGACACCTGCCAGTAATAGTGAGCCAGATCATCAGACTTGCTGGGCACTGGTAAGTGAGAGGGCTATTTGAGGGGAATGTAGACAGGGCAGGAAGGACACAGGAGTGGGGAATGTAGGAGAGGCATAAGGCGTAGACTGAGGGGAATAAGAGGGAAAATATGCAATGAAGGGAATCAAGTGAGAGTCAGGAAACTGTGAGAAAATATAGAGGGAGCTTGCGAATGGGGTGGAGACTGGTTGGGACCAGAAGGGATACAGGGAAGGAAAGGAGGACTGGGAAGATGGAGAAGGAGGTGAAAGAAGAACAGAAGATGAGGATGACAGCTCCTCGGCCCAAAGGGAGTGGGTAAGTGGTGGCACCCAATTAGAGCAGCCAAGTGAGGCATCTGGAAGATGAATTTTGAACATGACTTGATCACACACAAGCTGGGGTGAGTGATGCTTCCCTCTAAAAACCAAAAGAATTGTCAAAATAACAGACTTTTTTTAAAAAAAACCCTCTTGATTTTTAAGTCAGTCTCTTGAATCTTGGGGGTCTGACCATGATTCTTGAATGCTTGGGTTTGGCAACACTGTGGTGAATAGTCAGATTAAAGAGAGCCAAACAATGTGGCCAGCTTCCTGCAAGGCCAGAAGAGTAATGCTTAGAGCAGCTGTATGTAGTAATGCAACCCTCAAACACCAGGGCATTTTTAGGCTAAAATAAAGGCCACAGTCCCTCACTGTTTGCAGGGAACACACTATCTATCCTTAGTTAAAACCAGATTCTGACACTGCTACTCAGATTGAGTAGCACCTTAGTCCACAGATAGCCTCAACGATATCAGTGGGACTGCTTGCTGACTAAGGTGCTGTTCAACACAAGGATGTCAGAATCTACCTCTAAGTGTCTGCTACTCGCTGTAGCAATAACTTATGGCAAACCCTCTGCGTATTGGAGTTCCACACACAGGAAGTCACATTACTTTGCCAGGGTATCATATGTAATATTCTTGCTGCTTCTTTACTCCTCTCATTTCCACAGACCACTCCCCCATTTCAGCTTTATGAGGGTCTTCTGCAGGAGACTGTTTCAGTGTTGTAACTTGGCATGACATCATACTAAAAAACATAATAGGACCAAAAAAAAATGCCATCATGGCTAAACCACAAAAATAAAAGCAGCAGTTAGAAGCAAAAAGCCATCCTTTAAAAAATGTAACTCAAATCCTATTGAGGAAGATAGAAGGTAGCATAAACTCTGACAAGCCAACTGTAAAAGTATAATTAAGCAGGCTGGAAAAGAATTTGAAGAGCAAATAGCAAAGGACTCAAAAACTAACTACAAAAACTGTACATCAGAAGCAGGAAGCCGGCCAAACAATCAGTGAGACCACTGGACTATTGATGTGCTAAAGGAGCACTGAAGGAAAATAAGGCCACTGCGGAGAAGCTAAATGAATTCTTTGCATCAGTCTTCACTGCAGAGGATGTGAGAGATTCCCCCAGACTTGAGCCATTCTTTTTAGGTGACAAATCTGAGGAACGGTCCCAGATTGAGGTGTCAATAAATGAGGTGTTGGAACAAATGGATAAATGAAACACAATAAGTCCCCTGGACCAGATGGCATTCACCCAAGAGTTTAGAAGGAACTTAAATATGAAGTTACAGAACTACTAACTGTGGTGTGTAACCTATCACTTAAATCAGCTTCTGTACCAGATGACTGGAGGACAGCTAATGTGACACCAATTTTTTAAAAAGACTCCAGAAGTGATCCTGGAAATTACAAGCCAGTAAGCCTAACTTCAGTACCAGGCAAATTGGTTGAAACTATAGTAAAGAACAGAATTATCAGACACATAGATTAACACAATTTGTTGAGGGAGAGTCAACATGGCTTTTGTAAATGGCAATCATGTGTCACCGATCTATTAGAATTCTTTGAGGATGTCAACAAGCACGTGGCCAAGAGTGATCCAGTGGATATAGTGTACTTGGTCTGTCAGAAACCCTTTGACCAGGTCTCTCACCAAAAGCTCTTAAACAAAGTAAGCTGTCATAGATCAGCAACTGGTTAAAAGACAGAAAACAAGGGGTAGAAATAAAGGAACAGTTTTCACAATGGAGAGAAGTAAGTCGTGGTGCCCCCCCAAGATCGGTACTGGGACCAGTGCTGTTCAACATATTCATAAATGATCTGGGAAAAGGGGTAAATAGTGAGATGGCAAAATTTGAAGACAATGCACAACTGCTCAGAATAATTAAGTTCAAAGCAGACTGTGAAGAAGTTACAAAGGGATTTCACAAAATTGGATGATGACATTCAAAGTTGACAAATGAAAAGTAATGCACATTATAAATCATAATCCCAGCTATACATACAAAATGATGAGATCATAATTAGCAGTTACCATTTAAGAAAGAGATCTTGGAGTCATTGTGGATAGTTCTCTGAAATATCCATTCGATATGCAGAATGTTAGGAACCATTAGAAAAGGATAGATAATAAGATATAAAATATCATAATGCCACTATATAAATCTAGAGTACACCCACCCCTTTCAGGTTCATGTTGACCCATCTCAAAAAAGATATATTACAATTGAAAGAGAGACAAAGAAAAGCAACAAAAATTATTAAGGGAACAGAGCAGCTTCCATATGAGGAGAGATTTAAAAGAATAGGATTATTCATCTTGGAAAAGAAATGACTAAGGGGAGAGGGATATGATAGATGTCTATAAAATTATGAATGGTGTGGAGAAAGTGAATCAGGAAGTTTTATTTACTCCTTAACTTATCACAGGAACCAGAGATCACCCAATAAAATTAAAGGCAGCACGTTTAAAATAAAAGAAAGTAGTTCTTCACAGAACCGGTGGAACACATGTGTTGTGAAGACCAAAACTATTAGATAAGTTAATAGAAGAGAGACCCATCAATGGATATCAGCCAAGATAGTCAGGGATGCAACTCCATGCTCTGGGTGGTCCCTAGCCTCTGACTGACAGAAGTTGGGAATAGATGATAGGATGTATTACTCAATAATTGCCCTGCTCTGTTCATTCCTCTGAAGCACGTAGTACTGACCACTGTTGGAGGACAGGGTACTGGGCTAGATGGACCATTGGTCTGACTCAGTATGGCCGTTCTTAGGATTTTGCTTGTGCAGGATGTTCCAAGACAGTTTTTGTTAAATGGATACTATGCTCTTCAGTGCACAAGAAAGGTAAACACCTTGAACAGCTGAGAATCAATTTGGGTTGTTAATTCAACATTGAGGGTAATCACTGATGGGCATGTTGTGAATGCTGTATTAATGATTTGCATTGCCAAATATTTAAATAAGGTCTATTTCCAAAGAAAATCTCCCACTAAGTTCTCAAACCACATTTTCTCAGTAATTCTTCTTTCTCTTTTTCCTTTCATGTGCCTGGGTGAAATTAATTATTCAGAACTTAATGCATATGTAACCCTCCCCGAATTTATAACATCACAAAGTGGCCACTATTGTCTCAACTGACAATATTTTTTTCTTTTTGTGGTTTATGTCAAGGTGCTTGACTGTTTTGTGAATAGATTCCATACATACTTAGTGAAGGGGAAATAACCTTTTAGCTTGGCTGTTGGCATTTTCACTGCAATGCCAAATACTGTCTAGCATAGACTGAAATCACTTAGTGTCAATCAAGTTAACTAGATCAGCTCAGTGTTAATAATGAATTCAATCACATGTTCTCACAGAAAGAAGAGAGTGAGATAGTTTCATGGTATTTTCATGAGATACTTGTCTACTTAGCTCACACTATAGGGCCCACAGCCCAGCTGGGCATCAGCAATCTTAGGCCTGCACTAATTACTAAACTGAGAACTATTAGGGGTCCCTAAAAGTATCCACAGAATAAAGTTTTCAGGCTTTTAACAGACGTCACAGCAATGTATGATTTATATTTATACGCACACTGTAAACATACAATGAGCCAGATTCTCAGCTGGTGTAATTCAGCATAACTCCATTGAAGCTATGCTGATTTGCATCAGCTGAGGATCTGGCCCAATATTTTATTTGTAATATAAAAAATATGTTTAGCGGCCAGCACTAATGATCAGCTAATTGAAACCCCTGTGGACCATATATTTGTTTGTTAGCCTTACCAGTCTTTCACGGTAGAGCTGAGAGGACTTATGGAAATACAGTCCCACATGCAAAACAGCTTCCAGGACTCAAAGGCCCTCAAATTCTTCTGACTGGAGCATTGGTTTTGGCTCAACTGCCATAACAAAGAGAGCCCTCATATTCAGGAAGTAATCAGATGAGGCTAGGAAAGGTCACCAGAGACCTTTAAAAACATTGAGGTGTCAGGGACATTTCCCCAAAGTAAAAAATATACATATGAAGTAAAAGAATAAAGAGATATCGCTCTAAAGTGTGAGAGACAGGCTGGGTAGCTGAATGGAGGACTCAGCTAGAGTTCTCAGCTCATCCTCTGCAATCTCCAGTCTCTGCTGCTAACACAAAAGGAAGCTAAAATCCCATATAAAGCCTGTGAGGACTTCAAGGAGAAAGTCAGGCCACTTGGTGGAGGTAACTAAAGCCTGCACTCAGCATGAAGACTATTTCCCCAAGTGCAGTGTTTTTTGCACAATTACTTTGTTCTAAAGTTTACATTTGTGTTTTTCAGCCCATTGGAGGCCTACAGACTGTTAGGCGCTCTTCCCAGGCATTACATTTGGACACTGTCTATCACGTGGAGTAGCTTAAATAGAATCTCATCAAGCCTGCCCAGTGGAAAGTTACTTGAGCAAGATACTATCAGCCAAGTTGGTGGTACTTTGCCTAATAACCTTACCACTGAGGTTTCCTTTCTCAGGGAACCTCTGATGGCATTTGTCAGAGGTTCTATATTAGATATTTGTTGCCTTTGAATGATAGACTCAGAAGCAGCAGATTAAGAATGTGGATCCAAAATTTATTTTAATCAACAGAATATTATTATTATTATTATACTGTTCACTTTACTCTCATTGCTTCCTTCACTATCTTTCATAATGTATGAAGGAAGTTGGAAGAGGAAGAGGAAGTTGCATCTACAAATGTCTTCTGGCCAGTTTGCCAGCTTCACTGTGCTGATGCTGGGGCCAATTGCTATCACTTTCAAATGTTTTTGGAAGCTGGTCATCCCCAATGAGGGATTAAAAGAAAAAATATAAATATATGTTTTTACTTCTGGAACTTGATTGTTTGGGGAAGTAAAAGCTTCAAGATGGTGAATTGAAGCTTAACTGAGACTTCAATTAACATTACGCTTGTATATTTCAAACTGGTCTCAATCTGCCCCAGGTTGCAAAAGCATCCTGCATGCCAGCATATGAATATGTGTATGTGACTCTATCCTCTTTTACACAACCATGAGGGATAGGTAAGAGGCTACCTGAGTGATGCAGGCTGAGCTGAGTTTACCTGTTATCTGAGCTGGGGATCTTTTGTTGACAAACTAAGCCAAGAGTTAAAAGTCTTTATTTTTCATTGGCAAAGTGCTGTGTAACACAATAAACTGTTATGAAATCTGCTTAATCACAACCTGACACTCAGCAGCACTGGCTGCCATTTAATGGGATTGGAAATTCCACTACATAGGAGTCTCAGCCTTAAGTTGGTTCTGTTAGGTCATCTCACAACACCTTTCAGTTCTACCTTAGCTTCAGTATATGCAGGAGAGGTATGAAGCCTAGCTTATTTTTCCCCTTTTGTGTTTGCAGCACACTGGGGTGTCTCATTATCTTCTCCTGCTGCCTTCACAGGTTCATTCCCTATCTCTACGCCATCACTATCTGTTCTCAACTACATGGGCTTCTCCAGTGACACAATGGACTCTGAGCACTTAACTGCCCACTCTCCCTGGGCAGCCCCATGAAGAAGATTACAAAGACAAAGAGAGAGTTTGATTTTGAAATGCCACTGCAGCTTCCAAGACACAACCCTCCATTCCAGTGCTAGTGCTAAGGGGACTCTCTCAAAGCAGTAGAAAGAACAAGTCATGTTATATTAGCTGCAGCTCACATCAGTGCAGCAAATATAAAACATAGCTGAATAATAGGAACTCATCAGTGAATTGCAAATGCTAGTCAAGCTGTCCAGAAGGAGTAATTCCAGTTCCCCGCATTTGTGCATACCTCTCAAATATCCCTAATTTCAAGGGATTTCATAGATTTTAAGGCCACAAGGGATCATCTGGTGATCATCTAGTTTGATCTCCTGTATAACACAGGCCATATAACTTCTCCAAAATAATTCCTAGAACAGATCTTTGAGAAAAACATCCAATCTTGGTTTTAAAATTGTCAGTGATAGAGGCTCAACCACAACCCTTGGTAAATTGTTCCAATGGCTAAATACTCTCACCATTAAAAATTTATTCCTTATATTGAATCTTATTTCCATATCACTCACTTTGGTTCCAGAGTTCCCTACATTCTACACAAATTTGGTGTCGGCACTTTTATTGGTCAAAATGATTTAGATTTATGTAAAGAATCATGACACTGAGGTGAAAGTTGTGAAGTGTATTTTTCCTACACTCCTACAATAGGGGGTTTAAAATTTATGTTGCACTTCAAAAAATCTATTATTTACACTGGGAAAATGTTTTCAAACTTCAGCAAAAAAAAAAGAAGTGAGATTCATTATATATTGTGCAAAAGCTACCAACTCATATACATGACATCAAGTCATATATTATAAAAGTGAAGCCTTTCATATTTTACTAAATGTCATAAGGTTTGCAGTTCCCACATTGTGTTTTAGTATTTCTGCCAAAATTGCCAACAAAGAACGTGTCTTTAACTTTTCTGACCCTATTGTGTCAAACACATCTCTCATGCACCCCATACTATGTCTTTTAGCCTACTCAGTGCTGATATCTGAGGTTTAAGAGACTCTATATAGGAAAACCTCCGAACATATAATATAGCTTCCCTACTAACATCTGGAGCCATACATCAAAATTGTGGCTATATACAAATGAGCTGCATTTTTTTCCTCCTAAATGAATGGACTGTTAATGTTTACACTGAAAAAAGGAGAGAATGCACACACAGAGAAAAAAAGCACTTAGATCTTACTAAGTATCTAAAAAATGTAATTCAGCTGATGAGCTATATCTTGCCATTTATTTCTTTGGTGTACATTAAAAAGGGTGTTTGAAAGAAAAAGAGACAGAGCTTCCGGGTGCTGATTGAAAGGCAGAAGCTGTATAGTTTCTACAGCTGTGAATTGATAATGATCACTACAGTATTCACCATGTTGATAAGACTTCTTTTCCATTTTGATCCAGTTTTACTAACACGCTGCTTTTTGTGCCTTTTTCTTAGATGGGAGTATTAAAATGCATAAGATAGGTTAAAAGAAACAAACTAACAAAAAAATAACAAATTAACTCACCAGGATCTTAACCCACACCATTACCTCAACAGAATCAAATACTGACAAAATATTCAGTACCCCCTTAGCAGTTAGCCTGTGGTAGAGTTCCCCAGTGTACTACAGCCCCTTTAATTTGCTGAATGAGTTTTTCTTTTGCTGATATTAAAATGCCAGAGAAAGACATTAATTACCGGCCAGTGAAGAGCTTAGATTTCCTTCAGGTGAAATGTTCCACTAAGACAGTTGCCCCCAGGGCATGTCCATAGCTCACAGATACCTGTGCTATGGAGAGAGGATAGGAGAGGAGGAGATTAGTTAATCTTTGTACAGTGTTTTGAAAAATGCTAAGTGCTTAATATTAATATTATTGCTACCATATGGAAAAGCTATGAGGCTAGACATGCAATAAAGATTTTAACAATGTGATGGTAATCCTGAGATAAAGCGTTTCCATTTCCATCAAACTCAGAGAGCGAGATTTTCAAAAGGACTCATCACTGACCTAGCTCTTTACCCCTAGAAGTTTATGGTAAATCATATGCCATTAGAGGACTTATCTTCACAAGAGGTTTAACTTGTTGTGAATCACAAGTTTTCTTGTTAACCCACCACTCTGTGGTGTCACCAGCACCCCTGAGTCGTGGGCCTCCATACTCTGATGTATAGGGCAGACTGTGAGTTAGCTTGTCTTGCATTATTGCTAACAGTGGAAACGCAGTGAAAACAGTGAAAACGCATGGCCACAACCACTCACAACAATCTATAGATAACCGTTTGCCAAACTCTTCCCAGAAGACCCTAGGGCATGCAATCCTGTGTCTGATCTTGCCATCTACTTACCCTCTGTCCCCTGACTGGACATGACCTACCATCATATGGTTCTTTGCACCTTCCTCAGTCCCACACTGTAGTTCCTTCAGCTTCAGTCATTCCAGTCTTTAATACAGCAATGAGAAGAAAACCCAGCAAGAAGCACACACATCAGGGTGCAGACATTTGGCCAGAGGCCAATGTCAAGTCCTTTGTCAAGTTTCAGTTGACGTGAACAACAGCCATCACTTCAGAACTCAGAAGAGAAATGTCTGTAGTAGGATGCTTAGAGACTGCTGGACAACCATGGAATCAGCCAGACTGGACAACGGCGTGGGGAGAAGACAAAGGGGGTAGGGTGAGCTACCAAAGGGGCAAGATAACAATTTCAAGTCTGCCACTGCCTTAACAAACTCTCTGTTTAAGGAGGATCTTGACCACATGCTGAGCAACAGCTTGGACTTATCTGTGGAGCTTCAACAAGCATGGATTCATTATGTAGAGGTCTGCAAGGCCATGCAGCCCATTTCTGGCTGTGAACAGGCAGCCCAGAGAGGACTTCAATACTGAATCACAGGATCAACGTGGTGCTCTGGGTCTGGTGAGCACAGCAGGATGGAAGAGCCTCCTCATGGCAGAACCAGAAGGGGACACAGCCAGGTAATAGCCATTATTATTATTAATTATTATTATTATTATAAAGGACATTATGAAATACGTGATCAGATTTTCAACCTGGCTCTCACTTCAGTCATGGGCAGATGCAGCGCCATTACATCCCCAGTTTTCCTCTTTCCTCTCAGCCAACCACATTGTTCAATATGGGAGATCAAGCAGGGAAAAAGAATTGCAAAATAGCAGCTTACAGTAACTGGCAACAGTAGTAACAGAAAAGCATTTCATGAATGCAAAAGGCTTAAATGTTAAAAGCATCACAGACCCAGCTATGGCAAAATACAGCTTGTGGGAACAGAATCCTTAAAGTCACATAACAAACACCCAACCCAGGGCTGGAGAGTGTGCTAAGGCATCATGTGTATCAGCATCTCTCTAGTGTAACTGCCAGTTGAGTGCAGAGCTTATTTTGCTCCATTCTTGGGAAGAATAACTGCTCTCTGCAGTCTGGACCTCCAACAGGACATCATTATCTAAGGACATAATGGCCTAGAATAAGTTTGAAGACATCATCAATTCTGCTCTGCTTCACTGAGACTGGCCGCCTCCCCTTACCTCTCAGAAATGTTCCTTAGTAAAGTAAAATTTTCTGGGGAATGAGAATTCATTAATTCATTATTCTTTTCCTGAGAATATGCTTTAACAATGCCTGGAACCCAGCTGAAACCAGCTAGCAGAATAAGGCAGTGAAAAGAATGGCTTGGAGATCAAAGTGACCATTTATTTGTCTGGCTACATAGAAAGGGTATGAAGCCATTCTAGGGCTCAAAGACATTCACAAACTCTTTTTTGTCTTTGTCAGGAAATGCCAAACCAGCCTCAGACTCAGTGGGAGGGGCATAAGGTGGATGTCAAGGAGATTACTCTCTATGAGCCAAAGGCTGCAGAATCTAAAGGGGGAGTTATGGAGGACCAGGGATGATTTGCTGCTGAAGATGCATAAGGACTGCTGCAGGTTCTACAGAATGGCACCTGGGAACTGGCAGGAGGACCTTGGAATGGCTGCAAAATGAAGGAAGGAAAACTGGGATATGGAAGAGATGGAAGATGAAACCCAAGATGAAAGGGAGATGCTGGCTGGATAGCCTCACCATTATCATCAGACGAGGGAGCAAGACATGGCATTTCAGAGGCACTTCTCAGGATCATGATCCTGTTGGCTCAAAACTCTCTTACCCAAATCACCCTCCCACCAGTTCCTGGTGCCATCATTTTGTGTCCATAGTACCACGGTCCTCCTACTGAAGGATAGCTCTGGCTGGGGCCTGAGGCAATCAATCAACCAAGGAACCACACACTAGCTAAATTTCACTCCTATTTCTATGCAGGGGACAGAGAATGGATCCAGTTAATGGAACATACATAATGAGGGGAACATTGCACATCAACATTTTCTGTGAATTTTGCTCTTTGATGTTTGGAATGTTTAGCACTGATATATCCCTGTGTGCACCTCTTGCTGTTTTGCATACACTTTTAACTTTTTAATGGAAGCTGGACTGCCTAAATAGATTTACCATCAATAAAGCTTTATTTGGTGGCATACTGAAGTCTGGAGCTGTAACTGATCATTGCAACAAACGATGTCCACCCTATTTATTTCATGAAAAAGTCAGACATGATGAAATTACATTTCATTTCATTTCCCTGGCCCAAAATGCAGCATTGTAATTAATCAGCCCCTGTGGACTTCCCATGCAGCTTGAGACCATGGCTGTATGAGGCATCCCTGGTGATTTTTGCTGTAATAGACCTTGCCCCACCGTCAAGAGATGCACTAGGAGGTTGTCTACAAGTAGACTCCAAAGTCTTGGTGCCTTTAATCCATTCTTCCCCAAAATAACCTCACTTATCTTTGTATATTTTGCAAAGTATATAATGTACTTCTATCATCTGTAATGGCTTTAGACACACTACAGTCCAAAAGAGTCCATAAGGAATGCCATCTTGCCTTCATTTAGCCAAAAGTACATTTCACCTGCTCAGTGCGCAGTTGTGCTGCCTCCTGCCAGGTTGGTGAAAATCAGGATAAGCTTTCATCACGTAGGGCAACAGAGAGTAGGGAGGTTTAGCTAAAATCGCAGTGACATGGCCACTCCATTGATGACTATTGCTAGGAGAAAATAAAGTACCAGCTCATACGCATTTAAATGGACCAGATCTCTGAACACCATGGCATCATGGACTCTGGCAGTGCTTCCTATGTAGGTGTCCATGAATCTGCCACAGTGGTCCACAAGGGTCTGTATGATGACAGAACAGTGTCCTTCCCAGTTAACCTACTTCAGATGAATATATGCATGCTATCAGTAGCACCTGCAGAGTTTGGGAACCCCAGCCATTCAAACCCTGCAATTTATTTAAGACAGAGGTTCTCAGACTGTGGTCTGCAGACCACTGGTGGTCCGCAAGCTCCATTCAGGTGGTCCGCGATAGTTACCTCTAAGATGTGCCCCTGGGAAGTTCCACATGAGAGACTGAAGGGCCACCGACTTAATTAGTGGAGCTGTGCAGGCGTGGCTCCACTAATTAGGTGCCTGGACCCCTGAGAAGATGCACATGTAAGGTGAGGTGGTGGCCTTGGGGGGAATAGGGGGTAGGTGGGAGGGGTCAGTGGGGTGAAAAGAAGGAGCGGGGGGAATTTGGGACATGAAGGGCTGCAGCGGCCAGAGAAAGAGGTAACTTTCCCCAGCTCCAGGGCTGCAGCTGCCGGGAAGAGACGGTCCACCTTCCCAGCCACAGCTCTGTGGTTGCTGTGGCAGGGGAGAGACCTCTCTCCTTCCCAGCCTCATGTCCAGAGCTGCTGCAGTGGGGGGAGAGAGGAAGAGACCCCCCCACTCCTTCCCAGCCCCAGTTCGGGGTCTGACCTGGTAGGGGACAGAGGGCATGTCCATCACATTAGAAAGGTAAAACTACTGATATTAAAATATGAGTTGTGTGCTTTTATTTGTAGAACAAAAAACATTAATTATTATTAAGTTTTTTTATATAGCACTTTTATCCAAAGTGCTTTAAAATAATTAGATAACAGTACAAACAACATTTGGAAAGATCATTAAGTGATTCACTGGGACCCTAAGCAATTTTCAACTGGTCTGCAATAAAAAAAAAGTTTGAGAACCACTGATTTATGGGATATTTCCCAATTTCACCACCCTGGGCTTCAATGGAGCAATAATTGCCTTGCAAACCTCCATGACCACAGTGCCAACCATGGATGTGTCAACCCCAAACTAATTACCAGTCCAGGGTTGCCAGCTTCCCCAGCATGATAGCAGAATGCTTCACTATTATTGCCTCTCTTTCATCTGACTGTTCTGGTGCTCAAAGGGCCTCAGAGAGCTCCAGCAATATTGCTCTCTTTTTACAAAAGTTCTGGACCACTGCTGGTCATCACATATTTCCATCACAGTTAGTTCCATTGCTCTGTGCCTGTGGTCCTGGTCCAGAAGCAGTGGTCTGCACAAAGGTATCTGCCATAAAAGACAGCAGCAAGTGGGTCCATGCTCCACATCTGCATGGTGCTGGTCTTTATTCCTGCTTGAAACAGCAAGCTGCAGCTGTGGCCTTATTCAGGCAAAAAGGTGCTTCTGAAACACCACCACTGTCTCTTGGTGGCAGTTTTGGGTGGAGGTATGCCTAAGAAATGTTGCCTCCAGAACACCCACAGCTGTCAGTGCCAGGTGTTAGGATGAATAATATCCATACCTTGCAGCACAAGAAGGTAACAACAAACCAGCTTAGGTCTACCAGGAAACAAATTTCCCAGGCCTAGAGCATTTCTGCCTATAACTCCCAGATGGAACAAACTAGTTGTCCCACAATGCCGTGCAAAAGTACAGTGAGTTGTTATGCTATGAAACATGGGATAAGTATCCAGCAATCTTTATGTCTCCCCTGATTAGATATGGCACCAGTGTAGATGTGGGGCATAACAACAGGTGCACAGAACTCAACTTGTGTGATTCGTTCTATCATGTTAGGCTAAAGGGAGATGACTAACTCATGATTGCCCAACTCGAAGTTAGACTGCAGTGAAGAAAAGTCAATGGTAAATCTGCTCCTATTGAAGTCAATGGTAAGACTTCCAATGACTTTAGTGGTAACAGAGTTAGGCCTATGTTGTTGAACATTTTAAAAAGTCCTCCTTGAGCTGCATGTATAGCTTCCTTCACTGTTCTCCTGTGCTCCATTTTGTTAAACTACAAAGAAATCACTAGTGTGTTTAAGTAGTATTGCCCTGGCGGGCCGGGCCAGTTTGTGTACCTGCTGCGTCTGCAGGTCCGGCCGATCGCGGCTCCCACTGGCCACAGTTCACTACTCCAAGCCAATGGGAGCTGCTGGAAGTGGCAGCCAGTCCACAGGTCTGGCCGATTGTGGCTCCCACTGGCCACAGTTCACTGCTCCAGGCCAACGGGAGCTGCTGAAAGTGGCGCAGGCTGAGGGACGTACTGGCCGCCGCTTCCAGCAGCTCCTATTGGCCTGGAACAGCGAACTGCGGCCACTGGGAGCCACAATCAGCCAAACCAGCTGACGGGGCAGGTACACAAACTGGCCCAGCCTGCCGGGGCTTTCCCTGCACAAGCGGTGGAACAAGTTTGGGAACCAGTGCCTTAGGCTGAATGGAATCAGAATTACTCAATAGTGTAATATAGATTTTAAACTGCTAACAGCAAATGGACAGTTTCTTTTAGCTCAGTTGGAGAGAATTAGTGCTTTTGGGGCAGTAGAATGTGAGTTCTTTCCCCAATATTGCTGTGAAGTTCCAAATAGCTATGAGGTGCAGCACAGTCACAAACACAACGTCCTAAGGGACCATAGATTTGTTACAATGTAGCTGAAGGGTATGATGACATTTTAAAAAGAAATACATACAACATACCCTGATCCTGAACAGGGCCACTTAGTGCTAATGTGACACATAAAATAATGAATATTAATAACTACTTGAGCTCAAATAATTAACACTGTTACAAAAACAAATGAAATAGAAGAGAAAAAACTTTATTAGACTTTTTTAAACATAAAGCTTGATTTTAAGGTAATAGTAGTGGCAGATATAATTGGTGTAAGTGTGACATCAGAAGACAATAGCCAGTTATTACTGCTAGCTTTTATTCCTTTGCATAGTACAATCCTTTGGTTAAAATATTGTAGAATTGGGCCTAGTTTTCTCACTTTATAAATGTACATTTCATGATTATGATATATGAGCCATGAAATATTGCCCTTTGATACAGTCAAACTGTACAATGTTTTTACTATCTCACCATAGAGTATTTTCTTTTTATATATATACACACACACACACTTATATATACATTTATATATAAAGAGATACTACACATTATAGATTATGGAGGCAAATGCACCTAGTAATAACAGCAGAAGAACAGAAGATGGAAAACTGGTTTCTACACCTCTACCTTGATATAATACGACCCGATATAACATGAATTCGAATATAACACGGTAAAGCACTGCTCAGGGAGGGGAGGGGGCTGCGCACGCTGGTGGATCAAAGCAAGTTCAATATAACGCGGTTTCACCTATAACGCGGTAAGATTTGTTGGCTCCCAAGGACAGCGTTATATCAGGGTAGAGGTGTATTCCCAACTCTGCCAGACACTTACTGAGTCACTTGAGACAAGACACTTAACTTCTCTGGACCTCAATTTCCAACATGTTCTGTTAGGATAACAATACCTACATCTGCAATCTATCTCTGAGATCTTCTGAAGCAAGTGTCCATAAAAGTGCAACATATTACTTATAATTATTACATATGGATAACTTTGATAGGGCTTCTTTCTTCCATTTTATTCAGAAGCTGGTAAAGCCAGTACTTCTCATTTTCCACTCTGTGCTTTGCTTTGTACACCAAAACTAGGTATCTGCCTCACTACTAATATCATCACACTGTCTGAATACATTTTAAAAGCTTATGATGCTTGGTAGTGCACTGATTTGATTTTTGTTATTGTTGGGTCAGAATCTAGCATATTTAACTTAAAAGTTAGCACAAGATGGGCTTTATCTGATCAAGAAACTATGAAATAAAAGGAATGGGTGAATTTCCTTTAAAAAACCATATACTCCTGGATATATTTTCAGTGCCAGAGATTTTCATCTATTTGAATGATGGCCACATGATCCCACTGCAATAACTGGATGCCAATAAGTGAAGCTAGGGCAACAATGTAAAGGCAGAACAATTGGCAGCTCTATATAAAGTATTCAAATTGGTGATTAAAAGATTACGATTAAACACTCAGCACTATCCTAAAGTCCTTACTTAGGCAAAAATTCCACTGAAGTCAGCTGGTGTTTTCCTGCAGGATCAGTCCCACAGCAGATATAGGCATCAAAATATTTGCAGAAGGATTCCAAGAAGGTGGCAAAGGATATCATTATACTTTCAATGGAAGTACACTAACCAAAATCTAAATTCTTCCTACTCTATGATGTATGTAATGGGCTTTTGTTGTTGGAAATCACTGACTTCAGAGCCTTTGGAGATCACTTAACTATGTGCTTAACTTTAAGCATGTGCTTAAATACCATAGAGTTCATTGGGACTTACACACATGCTCATGTGCTTTTTTGAATCAGGGCCTAAGTCCTCCTGTTTCTGTCTACTTTGCATATGATTATATTTGACATTTCTTCACAATAAATGAAAGAACAAATACAGTAAATTCCCCTAAAATTTGGAACTAATCAAAGCTTTATTAGAAGTGACAACTACATTTGGAGTTTTGACAATACATACCCCCAACATATTCACATTCTTCCTCTAAGAAAGTCATCATTCTGGCATTAAGGATATTAAATGTAATGCTAACTGTTAGTGCTGCACCATACTTATCAATGCATTTGGGCATGGTTAGTTTATTTGAAATTAAAATGTAAATATGCAACCTCTTTTTTTCTCTGAGTGTTGAATCTTCTCAGCTTCAGCAGCAATGCTATATATACTAAGATTCTATCTGGACTAGAAACGAACAGAAATATTATAGACAGCTAAATAAGAAAACATCATTGTGTGAGCCCCCTAAGGCCTACTTTGTCTGTGCAACAGTTTGTTTTACTTTTCATAGAATTTATTTTGGCTGTAGCCAGATTGATGGTGATTACATTTGAAATCCCTCCCACGTATCTGTCACATAAACACTTCATTATTTTCAGTTTTTAAAACATATTTGGATAATGAATGTGTTTTCTTATTAATTAGTAGATGTAAGTACCGAGCACCACTATATCACCAGCAAACAATCAAATGCTTCCCATGTTACCAATTTCTATGTGCACGGATTTGCTGCTATTCTAAACTCATTTAGTAGTAGTTAGAAAGCTACAGTTGCATGGGGAAAAAAAGAAGAACAAGTAATATCAGATGTCTTATTAGTCTGGAAAGATCAATCTATGCAACCTGAGAGAAGGAAAAAGTTCCAGATTCTCCTTTTGCCAAAAGAACAGAATGAATATGATTTTTGAAATCTGATACAAAGTAAATCCTGAGCCTCGTCAGCATTTCTGCAGATAATATGGCTAGATTTGATATCTTCCAACCAAAAAAAAGAAAAAAAAACAGAAAAAGAAAAGAAAGAAAGGAAAGAAAGAAAGAAATCTTGAACTGCTACAGAAAGTGGGGCAGGAAGTGCCCACTGCAGGGTCTGTGGTCCACACAGCTTCTATTTCACAGAGACACACAGACAGCCTATTCCCTGGTGACAACTCTCTCTACTTTCCAATCCTACACAGGATTTCCTTCTGTCTGAAAGTGTAAGAATTGCTCCAGTAAACACTATGCATATGCCTTCCAGCTGTTGCACTCATTCTGCCACTAAAGACCAGTGACAAGAAAAGTATTATTTCCTACTAAAACCTTTTAATCTCTGGACCATGCAATGTTTATATGCACGTTTCAGGCATAAATGACTTTCATTATTTTCAGTAATATTATCTTCATTAAGAAATTAGTCTTTGCTGTTACAGCATATTAATTTTTAATCTCTAGATTCTACAATAGGCTCTTATAGGCAGGCTACGGTATGTGAGCTGTTTCAGTGAAACACTTATATTGACCATATATACTGCAAAAAGGTTATTTTATAAATAATGTGGCACAATTTAAAGCCCTGTCCATCTTTACCATTTGCTACAGAGCTATTTATTTTGGCATGGTCCTGCCTTTACAGGAAAAACTTCTTTTCTTCATTATTAAGACTTACAAAGCTTACCATTCCATTCCAGAACAACTGCATGGAGCACTACAGAAAAACTTTCTCTACCTGCAGTAAGGAAAATAAGACTCGAACAAACTTTAGGCATATCCTATTACTACAATAATAATGACTTTTTTTCAAGACTGAACTACCCTGTCCCTTATGAAACTTTAGGAGATTTCTTTTAATTTTCTCCTCCAGAGTGGGCTTTTCTAAAATACATAAAATACAAAAGACCAATTTATCAATTATTATTCAGAGAAGAGCAAATTTTCAGTTTAGTAGTGGGATATTTTTTCCTTTGAAAGAAGACCAAAAGCAGTACCACTATCTCATTATTATTTTTTGGGAAGGAGTGTTATTTTGTCTTACCTTTGTTAACATTTTTCACTGTCTAATTTTTATAACTCATACTTTTAATTTCTAATCTAGCCTTTTTAATAGAAAAATAGGCGGTTACATGTAAATCATGGTGGGGAAAGATAGTTTGGCCTTTGTACTACATTATGTAGATTGTAATTGTGAAATCCTTGCTCAATTTAGTGAGCAAGTTGCTCACATGACCCATTGTAGTCAATGGCTTACTGTGCTCTGGTGTGAGTAAGGGGCTCACAATCTGGCCCATAATTACCAAAAATAAAGATAGTAGAATCCTAATTATCTAAACAGAAAGTAGCACATGACATTTATTCAGTCAAATGGGTCTTCAAGCAGGAGACAAAACTTTTCATCAAAATGATACAATGGGAGAACTCCACGTAAATTCAGACATGGGGGGGATTCTGAAAAGATGGCTATTGCTATAAAGTATAAGGTAAATATTATTTTGACTCCTAGTAAATATTTTTCTGTCTCATATATTTTCATTTTGAACATGATGTTAACGTAGTAATACACATAAAGAAGCCAAACATTTAATATTTTCAGCCCTATAAATAGGAAAAATATGTTACCAAAATTTATGTTGGCAACAATTTTATCAACTTAAGTGGCATATTAGGACAAAACTGCTTAGAACATTAAAAGAAATCTCACACAATTATGTTTTTGAGAATTACAACCCTGCATAAACCATTTCATATAAAAACAACCACATTTCATGCCTTTCTTTTAATACCAACTAAAATATTTTACTAGGCCAGCGAAGTGGTTCAGCCGCCTGGGATCTGTATCTTATTGCTCAAGGACTATAGTTCAATTCTCTGCTCTGTTGATTGAGACAGAAATAAAAGCCACAATGAGTGGTGAGTTTACTGATTTTCATACATTTATATAAAGGCATCATTCTTTAGAAAAGCTACCCCATTAGGCAGAAGAAGACAAGATAAAGGATATTTGCGTAGACTAGAATTGTTGATCACTGATTAATGATCTAGATTGTAGAAAGTCATCAATGGAAGTACATGCAGTGGCATTATTGTTTGCCATTAGCAGTTGTATCCATCAATAATAGGTAGCTAAACCAAGGAGTTAAACATTTTTTCAAAAATGTGCAAGAACAAATATTTCATAAAAAATAACATAAGCAAAACCACTCATGATACTTTGCTTCCTTTTAAAATCAGCCTTTGGAGGTGTTTTTAATTTTGTAATCTTGAATGGCCGTCAGTGACACTACAGCCATGTCGATATTAATGCTCAGTACACATACCAGTCTGTCTGTTTCTCTTAATAGTGTTTCTAAATTCCATTTCAATAAGTCTCTCCAGACAATGCATTTCAAAAGGATTATTGCACTTACTGGGTGATTAAAGCCACTCACCCTTCAGCCTCGTGCCTATAATGCCACCTTAAGCGTGCAGTAACAACCCAGAAACAACTGACTGTCATGTCTTATTGCTTAATTATATTGTCATGAAACAGCCCTTTTGAGGATCCTTTTCAGGGATTCCAAAAGAAATTGTCTTAGGCAGAAATTTTCTTTTCTTCAAAGTTTTTTTTATTTTTAAAAAGTTAAACCAAACACTAACAGTCTTAAATAAACAAATCTGTAGAACCACAAGTCTAAGAAGTTTCAGATGCCAGGCTGATTCTAAATGTCTCTCAAAAGTATAGAAATCTTATGCTAGCATGAATCCAGTATGGTAAAGCACAACTCAATGCCTATTATAGTTGGAGCTCTGTTGTTTATCAGTGCTTGCTTATTGAACCATTTCAGCCTAAGTAGAAGGTCCAAACATAAACATCACAGATTTTTCTAACAAGTTAATCTGACGTAATTTAAAAGAAACAGAACAATTAGCTTCCCTCCTTCCTGACCAAATCTGGCAATAAGGAAATCAGCAAAAATTTCTTTTCCATTCTGTTTTTACAGTAACAGGTGTCACTAGAGCTATTTCTATACTTGTTACATCTTCACTCACAAAATGTGACTGTGGGGAAATAAATAAAATCCAATCCATGTAGTGTAGCTGTCTTAAGTATATGTAAGGGGTCCATTATTGCCACTGTTCTCAGCCCCAGTGCATTGCCCATCAAGGGGCACCATGGTAAAGGGGATATACCATGTGAATGCCTTCTTCACATGTTCCTAAGACCAGTACTGCTTCCTACTCTCTCTCTATATATATACATACACATGCATAGATACATACATGTACACACACACCAGTTCACCTTAAATAAATATTACTAACACACTCAACCTTTTTTTAAAAAAATTAATAAATATGCCACTGCCAAGCAAATAAGGATAAAGAAGGAAATGAATACACAATGTATTATTCATGATCTTGCAAGAGTTTGAATGACTGCTGGTGATAAAAGTCCAGCTGTTAGTAGAGATGCGGTTTGACAGCTTCATGACAATCTAGCCCACTCTGTTTCTGTTCCAACAAGCTGCGAGATTAGCACGCATCACTCTTTGTCTAGCATTATTCAGACATACTAGTACCCAGGCTGTAGAGGCATGTGTAGAAGTTTTCCTTGCCTTTCTACCAGCTGATGCATTTGCCTGAGCAGTTATTCCATGGTGGGATCAGTGGAAGGCAGTTAAGACAGAAAATACAACTAAGGATAAGTAAACTTTCAGCATACCACTAACATGCACAAACTACATCCATTACTGATGTGCATAATCCTTACTTGTATGTTAGTCCCACTGAAGTCAATAGAACTCCCGTGTTTGAGTATTCATGTGCTGCAGGATGAGGCCCCGAAGTACTAAATGTTGGATGCTGCTGACCTGCAACATTTTCTATCCTTACACTTTGGAAAAAATAAATCCAGCTGTAATATAAAGTCATATACATATATAATCAATCATTACTATTCGGAGGTACAAAACAGATTTCCAGATTTAAAGAGTGATCCTAGTTTTGATAATTTCCATATACTGAAGTCACTAAGTATACAGTTATACAATGAAATTAATTGAGTCCAGCAGTGAGAAAAACAGCTGTTAGTTAGCATTCAATAAAGATTTCCTTTTCTCATGTGGTTCAAAGCCTTGAATTGGTTCACCAAGGAACAAGTAGGAAGTGAAGTGGATTTATTCATGGTTCAATTTAAAATGTGAATTAATAAGTGGTAATACTGATTTAAATGAAATAGTTAACATTAAACCTAGTGGGTCAAGACCTCAGGTTGTGTAAACTGGCATAGCTATTTTGAGGCCAATAGAGCTGAACTGATTTACACAAACTGAGAATCTGGGCAAAAAGCTTGTTTTGAAAAAAAACCTATAAATAATTTCATTTCAGCAGAGTATTGAAGCAACTAGAGTAGCTAGAAAATATCAGTTTCAAATCTAGAATAATAAGCACAGGACAGTTAGTGGATTTCTTATTTTTAAAAAATGGGCATTGGCTCAAGAGGAAGTATATTTTTAGTTATTCTCACTGAGACAAATGACTTTTAAATTACATCCTAAAAGGCCAACAGACCATTAGTCATTTTAAATAACGACAGGTAATTTATTATTATGTATATGCTACACAAATAAAAAGGGGGTCCTTCTAGCTGTATTAAATCAGAGCAGAAATTCTTAAATTTCAGGGCATCTGCAGGGAATACCAGGTTCAAAACATGCATAAAGATTTGCTAAGGTTATTTAAAAGCTGTATGTCGGCTAAAATTGTGATAGAAGTGGTGCGCTATATACTCATATGTATTTATACATACAGTGTACATGCTATCATATCATTCTCTAGTAAAAAAAAATGTTAACATTTAGCTGAAGATTTTCAAAAATCAAATTAAGCCTATGCCAAGATGTTCTGAAGCATGACTAGTGATTTTTGGGCGCTCAGCTGGAGGTTCCTTAAAAAGGCCTCATTATCAGAGGTTGTGTCCTCAGCACTTTCTCAAAAACAAGGCCCAATAAGGTGTTTCAAGATGGGCCCTCTTTTCTGAGGCACCCCAAGACAATAATCACTTTTGAAAACAATTTTCTAAAGTCCTGAATGCTCAGCAGCTGCCATCAAAGTTACTGATCCTTCGGGGGAAATTTTGTGCACACCAACAAATGTGTTTGCAAATTTTGTGGCATAGTCAGTGAACTTATTTGAAACTGTGATCATTAATAGTCATTGTTTTTGGTGGTGGTTGGCTCAAAACCAGAATGTTACACAGAAGTTCAGTTTCTTCCACCACTCTAAAAGTGGGCTGCCCTTCTCAATGAATCTGATACATAGAATTTGCAGGATGAAATGACATCTGAAAAGTGATGCCCTGTGTTTCTACTATACCAGAAATGGACTTGGACTACAACAGGCCTAGATATCACTTTACTGAGGTCAGTTGATAGGTTTTCTCCAAAGCCTTAGCCCACAATTCTGGGGTGCTTAAGAAGCTGAGACTTGCTGTTTTAATAGTTTCACAGACTCAATGACATGTTATGAATAGGAGAAATATTAGGAATGAATTTAAGCATTCCATCTTTGACTCTCCAAATCCCTTGTTTACTTTATTGCCTGAGAACTGTCAGATTGCCCAATGAGTTGACAAGTCGAGAAGTTGAGTGAAGCTGTCACACTACAATTTGCAGCAGGCAGTCTCGTCTGATTGGTTTCAGTACACAGGAACTTTCAAGAGAAACAATAACCTTTCAGACTTTCCTAGCTTTCTTATATTTGTAATGTGTGATTTAGAGTTAGAAGCAATTCCATTTAATATGACAGAAGTAAATAAAGTTGTTTCGTGACTGCATGGTAAGAAGTAGGAAAATCGTTTGCTTGCTTTTAAACAAGATAACAACTGGCAATGAGTGACCCTCAGCACGTTGTATCAAGAGTTATCAGTGTTAATGTTTGGAAATAATGCATCAATAAATTAGCTAATGTTGTGGTAACAGGATAGTGCTAGAGATGGGCCCAAGTTGTAAGTTCAGATCCAAATATGAAGTATTCCCCATGTCTGGGGTTATTTGGGATTTTGATTCCATTCAGTAGAGAAAGAAAGAGACAGAAAGCAAGAGAAACCAGTTGCAAAGTTTGGATGGTTATTATGTATTTTATTTTTAAGCACTAACAATGTGCTCAGGGCTATACAAAACACAAAAATAAAGTCAGCGCCAGTTTACAATCTAGATTGGAAACTTTTCCACCACTCATCTATAAGGAGGGCTTGTTTTGGACTCTGCTCTGGAGACACCATGGATTTTTTATTATTAAACAGTGTTCTCTAAACCACAATTTAAAAAGGAGCCTGTAGTTTAAATATAGTTTCCAAAAGTGTCTACCCGTCTCCATAGTAAATCTATCATTAACCTTCTCTGCTTCACAGCCTGAAGGGGAGCTGCATCTCTTATCACCTTTCACCATTTGTACATGCTCTGAGAGGCTATGGAAGGGGACTGGAAGCTGATATGGCTGTGCTAACAAACTCCGGATTTAAGGAAGACAAAAAGAAAACTTTTTTAGAAAAAAGAACAGGAGTACTTGGGGCACCTTAGAGACTAACAAATTTATTTGAGCATAAGCTTTCGTGGGCTACATCCCACTTCATCAGATGTAAAGAATAGAACATATAGTAAGAAGATATATATACCTACAGCGAACATGAAAAGGTGGAAGTTGCCATACCAACTCTAAGAGGCTAATTAATTAAGATGAGCTATTATCAGCAGAAGAAAAAAAAACTCGTAGTGATAAGGCATTCAGCTTGAAGCACCACACTTAGTGAAGGCCAATGAGACTAGTAACTTGCATATGTTAATATACATGATTATGCTGAAGTAGCAAAGACTTTCTTATTTAAAAAAATAACAGTGGAAGTAGCCAGAAATTTCTAATGCTTTCAAAAGGTGGCACTGAGTTCTAGTTTATTTATGATGGTTATATTGTTGTTAGTTAATATAATTTAGATTAAAATTCATGCATGATATTAAGGTGGTTTGCCAGCCTGCACAGATATCTGATGATCACTGCAGGGGTCTGAGAGATAGGATTCTTGGGTACTATTCCTCTTTCTGGCAATGATTTTCTGTGAGGCCTTTGGGAATACACTAAGCCTCTTTGTGTCTCAGTTTACCCCTCTGGCAAAATAGGTTTACGAGTACTCACCTCTCAGGGTTTTTTAAGGTGCTACATGTGCAAATTATCTATTGGGACTAAAACAACATCTACTTGTGCCAAAAGAAAAACTCTCCCGAATGAATTAGCTTAACACACACTTCGATACCAAACACTACAACTTCACACTTTAAACATATGTACTGCAATTACTTGTGATCCCTGAAGCATTCAATAAGAACTGAGGCACAATCTGAGTGTTATCATTACTGAGACAGATAAAACTGACACAAACCACCTGAAACAGATGTAAATCACATTGCTCAGATATTACAGTGATGAAGGTGGGATAAGAACCTTTACAAAATAGAACAGAATTTTAGCACATTAAAAAGCAGGATTGTCAAACAGCAGACAGACAGACTGAAGCACCTGCAGCATGTACCTCTGGTTTTTGGTGTGAGTATTAGGTCACATTGTTTACTGCACAATAATTATAAAAGGAATTTTTAGGCTCGTAATGAAAACTTTTAGGGTTTAACAAGCACTATACCTCAGATATATTACGTGCCATCTAAAGTGTCAAGAAAAGTTCAGGATAGCTCTGAAGGAATCCTGCCAAAATTCATGTCTGAACACATTTAATAACAAAATATGTGTACACAACAAGCATGTCTGACAGATCAGTTTTCTACACAATGCATGATGTTTTGAAGATATATTAGATGTCGATAGATCTGCCTTTTAAAACTTGTGGTACAGACTTAAAGAGAAAACAAGTGACAAATGCTTCATACCCACAATAATGCATTCAAACATCTTCTTCCATATAAAAACCTTGGAAGCAAATTACTTCTTTTAAACAGACAAGACATGGATATTTGAAGATTGTTGCAGGGAGTCTTATTAGCATTTAGTGAAAAGTAAAAGCAATTTACTTTAGTTCTGGATATCTACTCTCTTCTCCTTCAGCTTCATATTTGCTACTTGTTGAAACAAGCAATGTGCTCTCAGCTCACCTGATATAGCCTGGTTTATTAAAAACAGTATGTTGTCTGTCTATTTAAACAAATTAATGGTGCTAATAAACAGGACTACCCCAGACCCCTGTACCCAAGTGGAGCCTCGCTGACTGCAATGGGGGTCTGTGCATGTGCAGGGATCTATCTGCATTGTGCTCTTTGCAAGAACAGAGGCTAAGGACCAGATTATGAATGGTCCTTGTGCAGGCGCATAGGGACCTGCAAGAAGCCTCTACACCTCCTTGTGTGGCTATGTAAAGTTTTCTCCTAGTAACAGTTCTTGCTTTTTTTCCTCTCTGATTTTCAGTTTTATATTTAATAGTTTAGGCTCCAGTGCGGTAAAGATGTACATGTGCTTAACTTTACTTGCTGTGAGTAGTCTCTTTGAGGTTAAAGGAACTATTCATAATGCATAAAGCTAAGCATGAGAATAATTCTGTGCAGGATCGAGGCCTCGTTTTATAAGCAACATGTTTAATGAGACGATTAACATAAGATTCATACTGGACACTAGTTCACTATGGCACACTCAGAACATAATGAGATACGACTCACATTGTATGCAAAATTCAGTTTTATATTTCCAACTGGAATAATTAATTTTAGGCAACAAAACTTTATACATGATCTAAGAATAGTGAAAGCAGCATAGGGAAAAGATTAACTTATACAGCACTCCTAGGAAATTAACAAGATGATCTTGCAAGCATATTTTCTCAAGAAAAGCAATTTAAAATGACATGAAATTAAAGTAAATCAATCCAGAAACAACAACAGAATGTTCACCTGCAAGTAATCCCTTGAGACTGGCCAATGCTCAAAAAAAAAAAAAAAAATCTGCCTCACAAATTACCCAGTGTTTAACTTGAAGTCCATTTGTTAATTTTGTAAACATGTCTGTTTCCATTTCACATTGACATGATATTGACAATATGACTCTAATACTGCCAGAAAGGAAGTATCAGCTTTCAAGCAGCTTCAGGACGCTTCTTAAATCTATCTTCACCTGAAGGGCTTTGGCAAAAAGTTACTGACAGAAGGAAATATTGTGCAACACAGGCCTTAGGTGAATGAAGTCTATCTGATATTTTCAATTAATTATTTGGGAATTTACACCGTATGGGTCTGGTTTATGTACACTGAAATCTTCTTGTAGTGAACTTAGAGTGAAATTCATTTATACTGAAGTGAAGGGTAAATCCCCTATGAAGTGCTTTCATTTGCAGTGCATTGTGCAAATTTCAATCCCAGGTTAAAGTGAACCTCTGCTTATAGTTCCAAATCGTAGTTCCCATGCAGCCAACAGGCAAAAACAGCCACTGATTTCGGTAGAACCAGGTTTTGACCCACAGTGAATTTGTGCAGACCAGGTTCTTAGAGAGTTCCCCAAATCTTTAGCAGAGTGATTCTACTGTTTGCCATGGCCTTGTTATTGTTCTACTGTATCTTTTTGTTGGTATGAATGTAGTCACTGGCTCCCTTATGCAGCATAGTTAATATGCTGGCTACACCAGAAATGTCCTTCATAATGTAGACACAGGCTCAGGAACAGTGGTGCAGGTCACGACATCATGCATTCCTTATTTTAAGCTAAATGGCTCCAAATAGGACGCTTGATGCCATAACTTTTAAACAGCTTTCCTGCTGAAGGATTATGTTCAGTTGCACAGGATCTGAGAAAAGAAATTCCAAATATATGATACCAGAAACCATAGGCCTATATCATATTAATAATACAGACAGGAAGGCACCCTAGGAAACTGGTTCTGAGTATATATTAAATAAAGGAGAATCTGGCTTTCTGCCTAAGTGGTGGCAATTTCAGTCAGGCCATTTTAAACCACAAATAGAAACAATATCACACTGGTTGATTACAGAGCATGTTTCTGGTTACCTTTTGGGATACTGAGTTTGCATTTTAATTTTGGAGATAAAAATAAAGAATTTTTTGTCTTAAAAATTTACTATAGTGTTACTGATCAATGGCTTTTTAATTGTTAATCCACACCTACCAGACACTGATGACTTCTCCAAGCTGCAGACCTGCTCCTACAAGGTCCACAGCACCCTCGATTCCCATGGCTCACAGAAGACACTAAGCACCTTGTGTGTAGTGTATTGAGGGCTATATTGAAATCGAAAGCTATTTGTTTAAGAGTCAGGGAGTGTGCGGTCTCTAGGTCCTGCTTGAAGGGAAGATGGTTCTGTAGCAAAACATGCAAATCATTCTGGAAAGAGCCAGCTTAAAATAAGGTGCAGAAAGCTCTCCTGTCTTTGTTTTCAGGTTCTTGTGTGTTATCATTCTGAATTCTAAGAAATAAAATCGAAGCAGCTTGCTATTTTCCAGCAAGGGTATCTTTGTTATTTCTTTCTATATATACTGTGAACATAAAATCATGTGCCCAATCCTACAGTTTTTACTGAGGCAAAACTCCCACTAAGTTCAAAAGGAACAGTTCCTGGGGGGGAGGGGAGGCAATGAAAGCTTGGGCTTTGTGAATGCCACTGCATCAACCTGGAAGCCCACAGAAATCCATTTTCGGCCAATCCCTCATTTGTTACTGGGGCAGTCCATGCTACAGAAATGTGGGATCACATTTTATATCTAATCAGGCCCTTTAAAAAGACTTTACTGGAGGATGGAGACCATCTAGCAACAATCCCAGGGTGTTACTAGATCCACAGAAGCTCTTAGATTCCCAGCAGACAAACTTTTAGAATTTTCAAATGGACCAGGCATTATTACTTTTTCTGTCTGACACAGACCTCACACCACTCACTATGCCTTTAACACCTCCAGATAGGACTCCTGGAATGCGCTCTTCTTGGGTTATCCTTCAAGGCCTCTCAGAAGCTTCATCTAATGCAGAGTGAGCCCTCAACTCTTTTAACTGGTGATGCATTCATGCCATAAAAATGTTTCATGCTCCCAGCTGGTTTCTGGATAAAATTGGAGGCACTAGATTTTTAGTTCTATTCACCACATTATGACACAACCCATTTCTTACCTTCTTACTTGCTTTATTTGTATTTCAGATATATCTAGTATGAAGGGCTAATCTTAAACTTTTACAGTCCGAGGTAGGTTTGTGGTATTTATTTCAACTTAATATATAACATAGTATGTTTTGATTATATTTGACAATCAATTTGCAGAAATTTATAGTTCCTTGCCTCATATGCTTTCATGATGTGCTTGTCCTTAATTTGTGGATTTCATGGAGACTTTATTGAGGTTAATTTCCCTCTTCTCTCTCCAGTTACATTCTTTTATTAATTTGTGTGCATGAGAGAGAGAGAGAGAATATGAGAATTTAATAGTTGTAAAAGTTGCTAAATTAACTTCCCTGGAAAATGAAGTCCTCTGTATATTCACATAACAAGTATAGTGAGGCAGTAGGACCAGTAACCTGCCCCACTGGTTCTTGCCAATGTGTATTCAACCCTGGCTTGATGGGCCAGCCTGTAGGATTCAGAAGAAGCTTCAGTCCCCGTGCCCAATCTGGACAAAATCTTCCAACTACACATGTTCCACAGGAATCCATATGAAGGCATCTAAATATCAGCACCAAGAGAGGAAGGATCAGCCTAGGCACAAGCCTGGGATTCAGGAGACCCAGGTTTAATTCCCTGCTCTGCTACAGGCTTCTTTGTGACCAAGGGCAAATTACTTAGTCTCTCTATGCGTCAGTTCTCCCATATGTAAAATGAGGATGATTGTACTTCCCTGCCCCTCAATGAACTGATGTGCAAGTGGGGGGGCAAGGTGGAAGTTTTGCCTAGAGCACAAAATATCCTTGCACCGGCCCTGCAAACACCTACAAGATCTCTATCAAGCATTCTTAAAACAACAATACCCACCTGCTGAAGTGAAAAAACAGATCGACAGAGCCAGACGAGTACCCAGAAGTCACCTACTATAAAACAGGCCCAACAAAGAAAATAACAGAATGCCACTATCCATCACATTCAACCACCAACTAAAACCTCTCCAGCACATCATTAAAGATCTACAACCTATCCTGAAAGACGAGATCCCTCACTCTCACAGATCTTGGGAGACAGGCCAGTCCTCACTTACAGACAACCCTCCCAACCTGAAACAAATACTCACCAGGAACCACACACCACACAACAAAAACACTAACCCAGGAACCTATCCTTGCAACAAAGCCCAATGCCAATTCTGTCCATATATCTATTCAAGTGACACCATCATAGGACCTAATCACATCAGCCACACCATCAGGGGCTCTTTCATCTGCACATCTACCAATATGATATATGCCATCATGTGCCAGCAATACCCCTCTGCCATGTACATTGGCCAATCCGAATAGTCTCTACGCAAAAGAATAAATGGACACAAATCTGGCATCAGGAATCATAACATTCAAAAAACAATCGGAGAACACTTCAACCTCTCTGGTCACTTAGTAACAGACTTAAAGGTGGCAATTTTGCAACAGAAAAGTTTCAAAAACAGACTCCAATGAGAAACTGCTGAACTAGAATTAATTTGCAAACTAAATACCATTAACTTGGGCTTGAAGAGAGACTGGGAGTGGCTGGGTCATTACACAAATTGAATCTATTTCCCCATGTTAAGTATCCTCACACCTTCTTGTCAACTGTCTGGAATGGGCCATCTTCATTATCACTATAAAAGTTTTTTTTCTCTTGCTAATAATAGCTCATCTTAATTAATTAGTCTCTTAGAGTTGGTGTGGCAACTTCCATCTTTTCATGTTCTCTGTATATATATATATCTTCTTACTGTATGTTCCATTCTACGAATCCGAAGAAGTGGGCTGAAGCCCACGAAAGCTTATGCTCAAATAAATTTGTTAGTCTCTAAGGTGCCACAAGTACTCTTGTTCTTTTTGTCTTCAGCTAAGACAATTGTCTATGCTTTGCTTTTCAGTAGGCTAGAACAAAGGGCAGATAGGTCAAGGAGGAGGGGAGATACTTTGTAAGTAGGTTACACACACAAAAAAACGGAACCTAACCCTGTTTACACAAGGGCAGTGATTAGAGAGTAGTGAATGACTTCAAAAAACATACAATGGCCATGGCATGAGAGACCAACTATAACAGAGACACCTGGATACATGCCTTTGTAGGGGATGTCTGGTATGGGACTAAGCCAGGCACATCAAAGTCATCTAAAAGTATAACAGTGATGTGAGCTGAGCAGAGAGAATGACATGAGACATCTGATATGAGAGAGGAGTGAAACCTACCTGCAGACTAGAGGCTGGGTCTGAGCCACACTGCCTTGCCAAAGGGTCAGGGAGAGAGTGACAAGCTAGAACAGACAGGCTGGAGTCTCAAGAAACACACAGATTGTACCTGGCCCTTTGCAGAGATTTACACTGAATATGTAGGCCAGTCCATCTCTTTTGTGTTAAGTCTGATTGTTAGTAAATCTTCTTTAACACAATCCAATGGTCTCAGACCATTTGGGAATTATACAGAGATTATCCCAAAGAGATGAAAAAACTTCCACTTCTAAAAAGAGGACAAAGGGTCAAATTTTAAAAAGCATCCAAATAACTTAGGAGCCTAAGCCCCATTTTCAAAACTGACTCAGGCACTTAGGAGCCTAAGTGTCATTGAAAGTCAATGGGACATAGGTACTTAAGGGATTTAGAGCCTTTGGAAAAAATGTTCACAATGCCTCATGACCACGGATGATGACTGTACAAACAGTATTGCCATCCTGTCAAATTTAATAGAGAATGATATCTCTGCCATAGAATTCTCTAGGATAGGAGGAAAAAGTTATAGAAATTACATACCATAATTCTGTATTAAACTCTATAGGTGTTTAGAGTAATTCCAACATAACTCTGGGGTTTTGGTTCAATTCTATTAAAGTGAGAGAGGCCAGCTGCAAAATACAAACATGGAATGTTTCAGATTAAAAAATGCAGTGTCCCTTCAAACTTTCTGGGGTGGTGAGAGTCTAGGGGGGCAGTTTGGGGAGCTGGCATCTGTTCTTAAATGCCTTAGGAGTACATAATGTTACTGAAAGAAAAGAAGTGTGTAATTATTGACTGATCTCACTGTCCTCATATATTTATGTTTTTGATAGCCTCGCTGAAAAGATGATTCAAAATCACTAGACTCTGTAAAGATGGTAAAATGCTTTATTCACTCATAAGAGGGATTAAGTGTATTTTACCTTATGACACTACAGATCTCATTACACCACAAACTGGGTGAATATTTTGGGACATCTGCACTTCTGGGCTCTCGCCTCAAGCTATTTCTCATTATTTACTGCTAACTAATGAGCAGTCAGGTGGCTGATTCTTTTAACAGAGGGCACTGTTTAGGCTGCTGTATACCCTTGAGCACCATTTACCATCTCACACATTAGTCTCTGGGCTTTTCATTTAACCAAATATCTCCCTTCCCTGAAACATTGTTGGATATAATAGATAGAGAGGCAACCTCATACCAAAATAGACATATTTCTAAACATTTCCAGCTGCCTTTAGGGCCCATGTAGTATATGAGGTGAGATACTGTGAGGTTTCACCACACAGTAAAGAGCAGCCAAAGGGCATTTTCTAACCCTTTTTTTTCTACTGTCTTCCATTTGATGAAAGACTTGTGGTTAAACCTTTATCTTCTATAAACATTTAAAATGAGGTTATGTTTTATTTTCACATCTCACTTGTGTTTCATTAAAAGACAGGTTTTATTGCAGTAATTCAGCTGATTGATACCTTGGATCACCTTCAGAAAACAGATGTTTATGGACTGTATGTATGTACATGTTGTAGCATATACAAAAACACACCCATTTACACAGAGAAGACATCCTCAAAATATTGTATTCTTTCTAATGTTTTATATAAATGAGACATCATACAGAAACTTCTAGGGGCAGTTATTTTCCATGGGATCCCTCAGCATTCCCCCTCGCCCAAATTGGACATTTCTGTATGCCTACTGAGTAATTGCACATGTAAGTATCAGCATATGCACATACCTAGCTTATTTACAGGTGCAGATGTGGATTTTGGGAGCACAAATGGATATGGCTCATGATCAGGAAAAAAAATAGCCCTTACTCTTTTTTCTTGAAGTTATTCTTCATAGTACTTGGACTTTGCTAAGTCTATGCAGTGAGGTCACCTGATTTATTTAAGGCTTTGCGTATGCTAACTTTTTGCGCTATATGTCCCACTGTTTTTGCCACCAATACAGCTGCACCACTGGTAGAAATATAGGGTGCACTAGAGTACATAGGGATCTAGGTGTCTACTGGCATTCAAAGTATCCTGCCATCTAAATCTTTTCAGAGCAAGTCCACACAATACAGCTGGCTGGAACACTGGCTGGCACCGGTGCCTTGTTTACACTAGCATTCCCACCACTGCTACCATTGTTGGAATTGTACATGTGGGTAGTGAGAGTAGCAAATTTTTGAGAAAAAAGACTCACATCCAAAAGTTTCTAATAACGATGTCAGCCCTAGAGGCATGAAGAAAATCTTCAAAGATTGCTATTATTGTACATTAGTTAGAATATGCAAGTGGAAAAGGCGCTTTTACAAACCAATCTATTAGTAATTCCTAAATATTTTAAAATCTACACTTGTATGAATTGGGCATCCACATAATCCCTCGGAGTTCTCATTTAAATCCTAAATAATTTGATGATAAATGTGACAAAGATAGGAAGATGACAATTACAATCAGAAACACAGGAAGCTGCAGCGTAAACCAAACTGTGCTTGTTTCCCTCTTCTCTACCCAACCAGGCCTAGAAGTCTTGAGAGTCTGCAGGAAATGCCAAAAAAACACAAACTTTTTTTTAATGAGTGCTGGAAATATCCAGTTGTTCCCTGTCTCTATCTGTAGCCCTTCCTGTCCCAATGTCATCTGTCTGATGATCTAAAGAAATAATTCATTGTGAGTCAGTTATGTTTTACATTGGATTAAATGATTAAAAGGTATTTTATATCCCATTAAAGTCTGTCTTTAAGTCCAGTCGAAATGCACAGTTTTGACAAAAATCTTACTGCATTAATGCTTTTACAAAGCAGTGATGAGTAATACTGTTAAAGAAACCAGACATCTGAAAGAATGCAGAATGCAAAAATATGTATACACATATAACAAAGACTTCTGAAACATGCTTCAGAAAGGAATGAGTCTGCTAGAAGAGCATCAAGAAGGAATATGCCCCTGCTCCTCCAAAAGAGTGTCTTGTTGGCACAAATGATCCACAAAATGGCCTCTTAGAGAGTCTGCATTGAATAAATAGCCACAATATTCCTTCAAACAGTGAAAGCTAGATTGTCTTTTTCTTTTCAATAATCCCCAATCCCATATATTCTCAATAGTAATATTTACACCAGAAATGACAACTAAGATGATGATTGATCCATCATTAGAGCTGATAGAAGTAGGAAAGAGATGACATTAATAGTGAGATATTGTACCTCTTAATACTTGAGACTGAAGGTGAATGTGGAGCAGATTTACGCTTTGGAACATTAAAGTCTGAGGAGCTGACTCCTACCTTCAGTTTTAGAAGTATTAAAAGGTGGTGGAAATTAAGTATATGATTAACCTATGATATCATCTCTTAACTTTTTATTTCTAGAGTCTTTTAATTTTTTCAGTCTTTACTATTGGGGAAATATGTGCTGAAAGAAAATAAAGCTATGTAAATTCTCTCCTCTACCATGGATTAATCTAATAGTTCAGTTGTTCATGATTTCATCAACCGAATCATCCCAGGATGTGGCATTTATTCATACATAAAAAAATTCAGATTGTAGAAGCTGTAGAGTGGCTAGCACACTGTGGCCAGATCTTGGCTGGGGGCTCCGGGCTCTGCTGTAGTTTTTCAAATAAGCTATAATTATCAATTTATTTCAAAAGGACACTGTCAAGGGATTTTTCATAATTGAAAAAAACCTCAGTTTGGAGTGGAAAAACGTATATGAAGAATAATAAAGATTTTGAAAAGCTGATCACATTTTGGGCCAAGCAATTCTGGCAGTTTTCTTTAATTACACATGAGAGAGTTTAAAAAAACATGAGTACCCAGTGACCCAGATCACTCAGAAACAACAAAAAACCGTACTTGCCAAACTGATGAACCTTGTCTAAAATCAATGGAGAAATCCCCCAATAAAATAGCCCTAATAGCCTAAATGTGCCTTTGTTTCTCTGCACACACAAATTTTCTCTCTGTACATAACTGATCTCACTCTCAGATAATGCAGCCAAATGCCAAAATACAAATATTAGCAATTTTCAGACTTGCTTTTCATCCAAAACCTTATCAGGAGATGGAAGCAAGCTCCTGAGCTATTTCCAAGACTGCCCTAGAGGAGCTTATTGACCAGAGTTTGAAACTCCGGAAAACAGTTCACAGCAGCTCCAATCATAACAATGGGTGCACAGGGCATTACATGTTTTTAACAGGCGTCTCTTTTGCAAGTATCTTGGTATATGTGTTCTTATGAACAGCTTGCAGCAAAACGAATGCAAAGAGCATGATAGCTGTACAGTCGGAGGGAGCCTTTGCTTTGCCTGTACTGTAGTTAGAGAATCCAATGTCAAATGTTTCTCTTGGCTGTATCCATCTCCTCCTACCATTCCTGTGTCCCATGTCTTATTAGACTGCAAGGCCTTAGGGACATATAGGCTTGTGCATTGCCTACCTCAGTTGGAGTCTGATTGTGATTGGACCTATGGTTGCTATTGTAAAGAACTGTTAAATAAATAACACCGCTTTATTGGATTCTATTTTATTCCCAACATTTCAGTATGCCAGAAGTGTAACAAGAAGTAATGTACTGATTGTATTCATTTCAATGGACTCCACTCTTCATTTTGAGTTAGAAGCCCCTTGATGATTACTGCAACACTAATGGGCTTGGTTCCAGACACAGTGGGCATGAGCCAGCAGTACAGGCATCCCAGAGGCAGAAATCCTGCCAGGCATTGAAAAAATAATTGCTCCCTCCCCACTCAGTGCAACCCCACAAAGTAGGTGTTATTGTTGGGGGAGAGGGTTGGTTCAGACAGCCTCTGTCGCAAGACTTTGGTGGAGCCCTAGCTGCAGTAGACAGTTGCCCTTTCCTAGCTGACCAACAGGATGAACATTCCTCCCTCCCTCAGGCACAGTAGATGAAATGTGCAGCCCTACGCTTTGCATGGATAATAAGCTGTCCTCTGAGGATTCTGGGCCTACCTCAGTGATTGGTCCAGTAAATGACCAAATCTATTGCTATGGCCATTTATACTGCTAATTGTTGACCCATTCAACAGTGTCAACAGGTTTCCAGGAGTTGTTCACCAATAGCCAAATTAGTGCAGGTATTTTGCCATGAAGAAACTTACAGACAACAATTTTACAAATACTTCAATTTATTTTCATAAGCTTGGTAGTTAATAATCTAGACTATTAAGAATAAAAATATTGCAGGTTAAATCAGCTGGGACTTGTTAATTTATTATCAGTAATTGTTTATCAGTTTTACTCTCATGGTGGGCATATAGGCAACATGGAAAGGTCTTTCATAGAAAAGACTGAAATAAATTACCCTTTGCACAGAATTTGTGCATGCGCTTTAGGGAAGATTTGCATCTAAGTGTGCAAAGCTTTTCTTCCTATTGCCTTTTATTCCTATTTGCCTTGATGACAAACGTATGCTCACTGAGACCAGAACGTATTTCATATTGAAACATATGAACATAAATGGAAATAATACATTCTATTTACTAAAGGGTTTCATCTTGTACTGCTGGTTCGGATGCTATACATGTATTGGGGGTAAAGAGGGTCCTTTAATCTCAAAGGCCATCAGTCCAATGCTGTTCCCCAGTCCTGACTCCACACACACGGAATTACAAACATTTAAAAGGAAGTTGGCTCCTTTGGCCATTACACTAAACCCTTTGCTTTGCATCAGTGATTCCCAGTGAGCTCATTTCCTCAATGGACTTTCCTCCATTAATGTCCAACTTTTCCTGCCAAGTAATTAATCAAAATTTTAAAAAACCCTCTTAGTTCTAAAAAAGAACTGGCTTCTATTTGAGATCTCTCTCCATTTTTTATTGCATTGTATCTCTCCCTCTTATAAGCTCCCTTGACCTCATCAATCTCCTCTAAAAATATCTCTTCAAAGAAAGGTTTTGCAAAAATGCTCAGGCCTCTTTGGTTGCAAATACTGCCTTTTGTTGGCTCCATGATATGGCTAAGAATCAATTATTTGATTTTGTTCAAGGAGCACAGTGAATCTGTTATTTTTCTAGCTGTAGAGAAGAGCGGCTCGTACCCCTGAGTTGCAGATATAGTTGGCAGTAGCAAAGCCACTGCAAGCTCCTTCTTGCCACTGGGAATAGAAAAGTGCTAACATTAGTTCTGTCATAAGATATTAAACTAATTCTGTGTTTTAGATCATTGCTATCCTGCTGAAAGGCTGAATCAACTCAATTAATTGGCATGACAAAATTCTTTGCAAAACTGAATGGATTTCAATGAAGAAAAGCCCTGCCATATATTACTGCCTGGCTGCAGAAATTTAAACTACCCAGGGAGAAATGTGGATCATGCTGCCAAACAGATGCCCCAAGTCTAGAAGGACAACTGGATCCCAAGCTCTGGGACTATACTGACTAAAAGGGTCAGGGTGCCTCCATAATAACGTCAATCCTCCCCGTTAACCATGTCCCTAAGCTACGTGTCCTGTCACACATTACATCATCTCCACTGTATGCTGCAGCTTTCTATAATCTGTGCACTACAGACATGCAATAAATTCCAATTCTTATTATTATTTATCCGATTTAAAGATAAATACAATGACTTGGGGTCAGATTCTTGGTTGCCACACACCTTATGTAGTCATCCAATGAATACAAAGTAGCGTTCACATCCACTTTAGACTAACAAATGTACAGAGCAATAGAGGATCAGGCAGCTGGTCCCTGCCAACAGGAGTTCAATTGTAAGGTGTCAATCCTACTTTGCCTATATATTCCAAACTCATCCTGAAGCCTAAACCCCCACACAACTGGGCACAATTCACTAGGACTGACAGTGGGTGCCAGGGAAGCTCAGAACTAAAATAGTGAATCAAGATGAAGAAACATTGGAAAACTGCCTGCAGAATTTTATGCAACAGAAACTCAGAGTTACAAACACCAGAGTTACAAACTGAGTGGCCAACCACACACCTCATCTGGAACTGGAAATATGCAATCAGGCTGCAGCAGAGACCAAAACAAAAAGGGGTGAGGGTGAAGCAAATACAGTACAGTACCATGTTAAATGTAAAACTATTCCAAAATTCGAAGTTTAAAAAAGAAAGATTTGACAAGGTAAGGAAATTGTTTCTGTGCTTGTTTAATTTAAATTAACATGGTTAAAAGCAACATTTTTCTTCTGCATAGTGAAGTTTCAAAGCTGTATTAATGTAATGTTCAGTTGTAAACTTTTGAAAGAACCACATTATATTTTGTTCAGAGTTACAAGCATTCCTGAGGTGTTCTTAACTCTGGTGTTAACTTTAACTGAAGTGTTCTTAACTCTGTCCCCCACTGCTCACGAGGACTCGAAATCAATGGAAAGATTCACATTGACTTCAATGGCTTTAACTGAGGCCCACTATGCCTGACCCAAGCTGCTGATGTTCATGATACTCGCTTACTTTGATTATTAAACTCAGACTTTTTTTTTTGATCAATAGTATTTGCTGGGTTATTATTTATATAGTATTTAACTATAAGTATTTGACATAGATAATTAGCAACTATTTCCCAATTAATAAATAACAGCTGATTAAACAATTAATTCTGAAAAATTAAGTAATTTGTACAATATACAAATATTTAGAATAAACATTTATATATAATTTTAAATATACATATATGTAAAAATACAAACTGTGCTAAATACTTCCTTTTTATTTTTGTCTATCATTTTGGGCCCAATTTTCAAAGCCTAGAGGTGTCTTAATTGCTGGAAAATTGCACTCACAAATTGAGTAACTGTCCAGTGCTCAAGCAACTGCCTGATTTCTGCCCACACATACCTGCATAGGCATGTACATGTATCTTTGTATTGCTGAACTATTCCACTTGACGTCTTTTCTGGCAATGCTTTATGCACATACAGATAAAAAGTTCACACTTGTATGATTAAGAACACATTCTTATTTGAACGATTACTAGCAAATATAATATTAAAAAGCATGAGTTCAGATACTTCAGGTAATTCTGACTATGACTGTGTGTCTGCAGAACAGCTAAAGAGATAAGTGCTAACTGGATACTTCTAATTAGGTTGCTATATTGAGCTCTAAAATCTCATGGACTTTTCCTGCAAGTTAAATAAGATAACCATGGTGATAAAAAAAATCCAGGTGAATGGTTTGCAATATGTGTTTTGTGTATTTCTTCTTTGAGAGGTGAGCATTGTTAACGTTAAAGAGAATTACACTTTTGCTTTATTTGGGGCTTACTAGGATTTTGGGAGCCAAATACAGGTAGTTAGGGAAGAATTCCCCAGGTATGCACAAAGCCACAGGTTTTAGATGTGCCATGATGTTTTTACTGGGAAGGTACATTCTATAGTTCCTTATTGCTTCAACCACGTCTCCCCACCTGCACATTGGGTGAGTAACACTGGCACCAGGTAAAACACAGATAATATAGCAAAAGTCAATCTTACAATAACCTTTTGCTTTCTTATGTATCATTAATTATATACGCAGTGTATAACCAGAGGTGGATGAATAATGGAATTTTCATTTCACTGACAATTTCAAAAAGTGAAAATAAATTGTTTGGGTTGGACCAAAAATTTAAATTTTCAAAATTTTCATCAGCAAATTGAGAACTCAGAAAAAATCATTTTGGATTGAACTAAATGTTTCATTTTGATTTCAAGCATTTTTAAATGTATTGGAATTTTTAAAATAAAATCAAAGGAAATTTCAAAATGAAAAAAGTCATTTTGAACTAAAAAAATCTCAAAACATTTTGTTTAAAAAATGTTTGTTTGTTAAAACAAAACTGCAATTTTCTTTTCAGAACTTTTTCAGAACTTTTTTCTCCCTAAACAATGATCCAGCAAAACTGACATGAATTTGCAAAATGTTTTGGTGTCATAAAAATTACAATTTTTTTTCCCCCAGAAAAAAAGAGTTTTGGTCAAAAGATTTCACTCAGCTCTCTACCTAAGATACTTTTTTTTATGGCTGAGCAAGTAACGAGCCATGACTAATATCAATTATTGTGCTAAGAGAGCCTTGTTTGTGGTTACCTCACTCTCTACCCCTCCATGTCACCCTCCCATTGTTCGTTTGGCTCTCTGTTCTGTTCTATTGTAACCTAGATCAGGGCAGGGGGAAACACTACATAGCACCTCAATGAAGGCCCAAGGCACCACCACTATACAAACAGTAAATATAAATACAGACAGACAGACAGACACACTTCAACACACACACACACACAGATGGACACATTAGTTCCTTATGGCGCTTTCTCCCATAAGAGGAATCTAACAAACACCAGACAGGCCAGTCATGCAGTAGCATGTTTCATGATTGTGTCCCTTCTACAAGGAGTGCTAACAAGTGACAGCTCGCTTCAGCAAGATCACTGATCTAATTTCTTTCTCCTTTGTGCAGTGATAGCACAATGTTTTAACACCACAGCTCTCCTCATCTCACTCCCCTCCCTGATGAAACAGCTCTGAAATGTGGTCGCCTAATTTGCTGCAGTAAGCTGCACATTTAAATAGCTTTTTTATTAACTATTACTGCTGAAGGTTCATAGCTTCCCACCAATTTCTCTCTATTCACCTTAGGGTTGCTTCTACATTGTTAAAAGACAAATTTGAATGTAATCATATTGTCACACTTTACAACATATAACCAGATGACAAATTGGTGCTGTATGAATATTTTATTCCTCACATTGTTTCATAATTTCATTCATTTTTATGCCAGCGATACCATTTCTCTGTAGAGTATAACTTGACATCTGTAGTTATTAGAAGGTTATAGTCCTTTGTGGATTACTCAGTAGCTTCTAGTTTGAAATTATGCTGTTTCTTTCCCTTTTCCAACTGTGTGGAATGCTCTTGCATATGATATTGAGAGAGATTTCACTCCAGTTATGTGTTGATTCTGAAAGTAGATTTGTTCAGCAAAAATTCTCCATAAAAGGCTGAATTTTTGGCTTCAGTTAAGTTGGAAAACACCTTGGAATGGCTAGATGTGGAATGAGCTACAGGAGAATGCAAACAGTCATCTGGAGGGCTCGCTCTATGAGAGCATTTTATATGCCAAGCTATGCTAATATTCAAGTAATCAAAGGGTGGGGACTCATGCTGAAATGCAGAAAATCGCTTTTTACTAGAAATGACTAAATTGATATGCCATACCTTACCTCCCACTCCCATCTCCTTCCATTTCCCCCTATTTGTAGAGTGATTTTCCAGCTCAAAGAGGCAGTATCTTGTTATTGGCCTCTAGACTCCCACCCCACCTCACTCTTCTCAATTTTAAGTCATTAAGTATACTATGCACCCCACTCCCATCATAGCAGCACCTGATAGTGTCACTATGGTTATCAGCATTCTGATTACACACCAGTAGTTTTGAGGTCTAGGAGCAAGAGGGATTCTTTCTTTATAGCCCTCTCCTTATAGTGTGCAAAAGAATCATCTTATGACAATGAAAAGACCCCTCTACTCTCCTCAGTGAGGAGTGGAAAACAGCATTTACAGCTATACTCCTAATGGAGAAAATCCCCATTTCAAGATGAGGCAATCTCAACCTTTTCTCCAACTTCTGATAGGTGGTGCAAGTCATCCCTTCTTGCCCTACAAGATGCTCATTTGGATCTCACACCCTGCCCTTCCTTTAACCAGGGCCAGTGCAACCATTTAGGTGACCTAGGCGGTCGCCTAGGGCACTAGGATTTGGGGGGCAGCATTTTCTTCAGCAGCAACCACAGTGGCCGGATCTTCGGCCGCCCCGGTCACCGCCAGCATTTAGGTGGAGAGAGCTGGGGCAGGGGACCATGGGGAGGGCCACATGCAGCCAATAAGGCGGGGGGCAGCACACAGGGGAACTCCCCGCCTCAGCTCACCCCTGCCCCGCCTCCTCCCTGAGCACGCTGTGGCTGCTTCACTTCTCCTGCCTCCCAGGCTTGCGGTGCCTAAGCTGATTGGCGCTGCAAGCCTGAGAGGCAGGAGAAGTGAAGCAGTGACAGCGTGCTCAGGGAGGAGGCGGAGCAGGGGTGAGCTGGGGTGGCGGGGTGCCTCAGGGAGGAGGGTGGGGAGCTGCCGTGGGGGGTGGTGCCTCAGGGCAGGGGGGAGGGGAGGGGGGAGGGCGCAAGGTGGAAGTTTCGCCTAGGGCACAAAACATCCTTGCACTGACCCTGCGTTTAACATATTCATTGTCATATATTTCAATTCCTACTCCCAATTTTCTCAAATGAAACAATGGATAAATTGTATTTTACATGCTAATAGTGTGGCTCTTAATGCTGCCTGGAAAAATGAACAGTCTGGTACAGATATATATATTTTGTTTTCTATTGGCTTTTGATTCCTCTCTCCTACAAATACACAAAATCTGACCTTACACCATGGAAGTCAATGGGAGCTTTGCTACTGATTTCAGTGGACCAGGATCAGACTCAAGCTTAGTGAAAATGTTCTATCTGAAAAATAAAATTGCAGTTTAAAATAATAAAATTATGTCTTGAGATAGATATTATATACAGATATTGTGCCTAGAGGTGTATTCACTCCTCTGTTATTCATTTACCATTCAATAAAATCATTTTTTATGATAGTAAAGGTATCTATAATTAAAAATAATGAATGTATGTAAATGCACAGTATGAAATCACTGCCATACTAAGAGTATGGACATAAAAGGTATTAGCTGCTGCACGTTTATTATTTGATGACAGCTGCCAGAATCTTTTTATATAATTATAAATGAGATAAGCACAAAGCAATGAAGACCGTATAAAAAACCTGGCAACTGTAGAAGGCAGGTGTTTCCCATGGCTCTCTATTAAAGAGCATGCTGCAGATTACTGTGAAAGATTGTCTGTAGACCAAAACATATTCAATAACAGAAGACTAAAGCAAAGAAAGACTTGCAGGTATATAGGTAAGAAAACAAGGTCTGCAGCCAACCATACATACGTTCAACATAGTTTCCCCTAAATCTCAAAGCTTCTTTGAATAAAATGAACTCAAATCTAGATTTATATGCTTACTGATAACTGAGGAGCAGGGCTGGCTCCAGGCACCAGCCCAGCAAGCAGGTGCTTGGGACGGCCAACAGACAGGGGCGGCACGTCCTGCTCTTCAGTGGAAATTTGGCAGCAGCTCCCTCGGTCCCTCTCAGAGTGAAGGACCAGCAGCCGAATTGCCGCCGAAGACTGAAGCGGCGTGGTAGAGCTGATCACGGCTTTTTTTTTGTTTTGTTCTGCTTGAGGCAGCAAAAACCCTGGAGCTGGCCCTGCTGGGGAGACAGAAACGTTGCTACTACCTCTGCTGAAACAATTTAAAAATCAAAGTTTAAGGGCCATTTAAACTTGAAGGCCTCACTGGGAAAAAGCATAGGGCCTGATTCTGATTTTCCGGTGTGAATAACTCCACTGAAGCCAATGTGTAAAACCGGTGGAAGATCAGAGTGAGGCCATGGAACACTGGTTTTTTGCATAAAGTACATGTTGTTTTCAGGTCAGTCATCTTTTCCCTTGGAAGAACTGTAGCTCTGGGACAACCTGAGGAAATTCCCTCCAAGTTCCAGACTTGGATTTCGGAACAACTGAAAAATAGGCAGCCCCTTGAAAACCCACCCTAGGCATTGTACTGAGTACAATGAATACTTGGGAATTTAATCATCAGTGTGTAGATACATGCAAGGCAAACATGACCACTAAAACTCACAATTACATATATACTCATTATTAAGTCTCAAAACTTTGATTCAATGAGGTCTCAGCAAGGTAGCACACAACTAAATCCATTTCAAATTGTAAAAATGTGACTCAGGTTGAAAACCATTCTAGTTACAGTATAGCTACATATCTTACATTACAGCTACCCACCCCAGCCCACCTTGACACACACCCATGGTGATAATGCTGTGATTTTTCTCTAAGGTAAAGAATCATAATACACGCAACTTGCAACTGGAAGGAAGGGCCGTACAGCATTCATTGCCCCCACTCCAGTTCTTCTCCCCTGCCCTGTGTCCATCCTGCCCATAGTCTCCTACCCATAGACTGGGAAGCACAACTCTAGTGAAACAATCTAGTCGCACAGCCTGAGTTTCTTCAGGTTCATTCATTCTCCCAAAGTTGGCCATTATAACCTCCTTCGTCCTTGGCCCACTCGAGCTGCCGGAATGATGTACAGAAGCTGAGGCTTCCAAACCAGAATATTTAACTTTTAAGCAAATTATGGCTTAACTTCTAGAAGTAATAGTTACTTTATAAAATAGTAGCATTTTCATAGATAGACAGACAGACAGAAAGAAGGCCTGTGAGCCCTTTCAGCAAACTATCTTCATCACAATAAAAGGCTAACTGTATGTTATGTATAAACTTAGTCTTGTTTGTTTCTTTTGGTTGGATTTTATCAGATGTTTTCAGCATGTTAACATAAGGCTGGAAACCCCTGCTATGTTTTAACCTACAGAGTTTCCTTGAGTTTGATATCAGTTGTACAATGTTTGCTAATCTAGTATTGACGACAATATACCAAATAAATTGTATTATCTATGACAAACTGTTGCCGTTTTTCACTTCTCTCCTGAGCTGCCTAGTTTATGAAGCTAGAAAAAACACATTGCCTGTCAGTGTGGGGATGTGATGGAGAAACATCTCCTTAAGTGCATAACGGAATCTAGAATCCCATGATTATAGTGTTTCTTTAAAAATATGACTCTGGGTATTTTTCAATTACTGCACAAAAAGGATGGGATGTGATTGTAAAAATAATACCTCATTCAAAACAGCAAAGTCAAATCCTGGAACCTATTTGAGGAGAGCTTAGTAACAACACTGATAAAAGAATAAGACTATTGACAATTTGTGGGAGAATTTGTGGCACAAGGACATATAAAATTTATCCTCTCCAGCAGGGTAAACAAAGAATTTTTTCTTAGATATGCAGATTCTTGGGTTTGGAATAGAAAGATTAGCTCCAAAGGAGCAATTTCTAAATTGCTCCAAAGTCAAAGGAAAATCTTTCAATTTACAACAATTGGCTTTTGATAATACCTTATTAAGCACTTGCACTATTCATGTTATTTGTACTGAAAATGGAATAAAAGCAGAAGTGTCTTTAGACTCCTACAAACAAGACTAAAAATTCCCAGAGTTTATTTTTAAAAAATATTTCCAGGACATTAGGACAATCAATATTATTAATTAATTATTATTATTATTATTATTTGTATTACGGTAGTCCCTAGAGGCCTAGAGATCAAAGCCACAGTGTGCTAGGTATTGCAGGTATACATAATGAGAGACAGTCCCTGTCCCAAAGAGTCCCAAAGACAAGACAGCCAAAGAGTGGGAGGGGAATTAGAGTAACACAATCCGCAGCAGTGAGTCTCCAAGCCTGGGTCAACAGGCTCAGGTCTGTGGGGCTCATGCTACTGCACTACAAACAGCCATGTAGATGTTGTGGCTCAGGCTGGAGCTCAGGCTCTGAAGCCAAGCCCCTTCCTGAGGCGTCAGAGCCCAAGCCCCAGCCAAGCTGCAAGTTCTGCACAGCTATTTTTAGCATTGTAGAATGAGTCCTGCAAGCCCAAGTCTGTCAACCCAGGCTCAGATACTTGCTGCCATTCACTGTGTAGGCATCCCCAGAAAGATTAAGTGACTTGCCCAAGGTCACTCAGTAGGTCAGCGGCAGGAACAGAACACAAGTTTCCAGACACCTGGTCCAGGGACTATTTCGCTGCACTCTCCTAAAAAAATTGACCAAAATAATCACACACTATTTATAATCTCAGCACCTTTCATTTCTTCCTGTCACTCACTCTCTCTTTTTCTTGGCAGCTCTCACTCTACTCTTTCTACTCTACTTTTTTTAAATTATTCTCCTCTTAATGTTTCTTTTTCTCTTTGCCCTCCTGCCTTCTCTCTGCTCCCCAGGCAGAGATCAAAGGGGGACCTCCTACAGGCATAACTCAAGCATAGAAATGGATTGTGATGACAGAGATGCCTGCATGGTTAATAAAATTGCAGTTGCTTTAGTAGCTCTGGCTAACCATTTTTAAAAGTTCGCAGAGAAAGGCAAACCAAAAGTTATAGGATTACACATGCACAGAGGGAACAAAGGGATACATAACACAGATGCACTTATTCTGAATAAGATCACTAAAGTTAACTATACAAAGCATGTTTTTTTAAAAAAATTATAGTTTATACCCATTTTCTCTTTAAATCACCCAGGCAAAAAGCAAAATCTTGATCCCAAGACATTTCAAAGTCAACTGAGAAAAATATTGTGCTTTCCTGTTTCCATAAAATACCTCATTCATTACTTGCCTGAATTATTTCAGTTTTTCCTCAAAACTTTACACAGTTGCTGCTGACCACTTCCCCCTTTTATACTGATTAGCTTCTTCCAGGAAGCCTTTTCAAAAACACTTCTGATCTTTCCTTCCCAAAAAAGCCTGGTTCATTTAAGAGGATGTTTCTGTCAGTATGAAGTCAGTGGGGTTATTTTTAAGACAATATTTTAGTTTAAAAAGTTATCCTCCAAGGGTGGTAAAAATCTGAATCAGATGCTGAGCAGTAAAACAACCCTGTTTAGCCTGTGTTCTTCCCATGAAGAAAAAAAATAAGGTTTTATTATAGTTTTCTGTACATACTTTCTCATTTAATCTTTCTGGTTAGAAAATACATGTGCCATGTAGCTTAAAAATGTACCATCTATAAATGGGAATAGACATTAATCTTTAAGAATAGCAAAGATTCTGTTGTAAGCATTAGGTGCTCTAGTTTCTACTTTACACTAAAATAACAAAGATATGTGATTGGTGGGTCTGAATTGAGAAGTATAAACAAAGCTGTGTGAAGAAGATTGCATAGAACATGCTTTAGTTTTTCTGGCTCTAGCCAGTGTTATATAACCATTCTTTTCACAGCAACTTATGTGGAACAATTGACTAAGGGTTGTGGGAGACCATTTTAAAATAAAGATTAGATGATTTTCTGAAATATATGCTCTCTTTTAAACAGGAATTATTCTGGGGAAGTTCTGTGGCCTATGTTTATGCAGGAGCTCAGGCTAGATTATCCCACTTCAGAATGGTCCATTCTGGCCTTAGAATCTGTGAACAACACTCAGTAGGAGAATAAACAAGAAAAAAAACCAAATCGCACAATGAACCATCAGCTTAGACAACAGCTCAGAACAGTGAATGATGAGAGGAAAAGTATTCTGTAAACAGAAGCATAGTAAACAAATTAAATAGAGAGATCCCAATACTGTGTGAAGATACAGAGACTCACTTGAGGCCCATCCAAAGACCACTAGAGTTAATGGAAAGACTCTCTTGACTCCCATGTGCTTTGAACTAGGCCCTTTTTTCATTCAAGTGGACCAAATGGTCCAATGCACGGTTGAGAGACTGAGTTTGTCTTCCAGATGCAAGCAGCATGCAGTGCATAGTTGTATAGTTCAAAACCAGGGGGCCTGATCCTGTGCACATTGAAGTCAATGACAGTGCTCCCATCAATTTTAATGGCGCACATTCAGGACCAGGATCTTAAAATCACTTCATTTCTCCCCTGGAAGCCAGCGGAGATCACTAAGTATAGGAGTAACATAATCAGGGTTGTCATAAACCATCAAGACATCTTAATTCTGTTGGAGCTCAGAGAAGTGGCAGGAGATCTTAATCTCTGTCTATAGCATCAAATAATGCTGAGAGAACTAAAAGGAGAAGCAAAGAGGCAAAATTCTGACCCATATTCCCACCAAACCCAGAATGAGGGTGCACCAAAGCTGTGCGTAGGATCTAAGGACAAAATGAAAAAATGTGTCATACTAATCAATCATTACCCAGGAGGTGGCTCTGAAGCTGGATAACCATCAGCTCTCTGAAACACAAATGGGATGCTAGGAATTCAGCAGAAGTAGTTGAGATTGTCCTATAAAAAAACAAGATTCTTAGGGACAGGAGAAAACAAGTTTAAAGAGTTGGGGGCAGCCCAGGCAAGTAATTTCAGTAAATTGCTTTGTGAAACTTGAATCATAGCCAAAAAACCTGCAGTGTAAGTAAATCACCATGGCATCTCTCACACCAGGGTATCAGTTGCCGTGGGATCTATCAGAAAAGGAACTGTAGTTTCTAGGCAACATTAGTGATCTTCCTCTTACTCCCATAATGCAAGTGAGAATCTCAAACAAATGGTGGGTCAGAGTGGCGAAAGTTGCCTCTGCTGTTCAGGCTGTACCTGTACTATAGATGGAGGGCTTCCTCTCTAGTGTCCTGACTGGCCCCTCTCATCATCTTTATATTCACCGAAGAAACAAAAGATTTGACATTTTAAAAAAATCAGCTGATACCCAAAGAAACAATAACTTTCCAGAATAAAACCATTTCTACCAAAATAATGCCTTCCCCACAGTGCTAAATTTACTCTTTCTATACACTGGTTTTCTTCTAAGGCTACACACAGAAAGCAGTTTGCAATACGTAGGAGCCATCTGTCACGATCAGTTTCTTAAATTTAAAAACATTACTAACCCTGCTCTGAGACAGGAAGGAGCCTGAGGTGGAAGGAAAAAAATTGCTAAGATAATGACTTTACTCTAAATAACCTGACAATCTCTCCTTCTTTGGTATTTTTTAATCATTTAAAAAGAAAGAACATGACTAGGCAACTTGCATGACCAGCGTTGGTGGTTTAGAGTTTCCTCAAGCAGCTGAAGTTGCACTGCGCTAGGGTTGAATAAATTTGCTTTCTATGCTTAGTTTATAACTATGGAAAATCCTTTATATGCGTACTTCCTCCAAACATACAGTATCTATCCAATCTGTCCTGAAGCATGAACACTGGCCCATATTCTTCCCTTTAAAAACGGCAACAAGCCACCAGCTGTTTTCCAGTTCCAAGGTTTTCTTTTGTTTTAAAAATATTGCTAGTTTTTTCTACTTTACTGTCTCTGTACTTACTCTACCAATTGATTTAAATTCCTTAAGAGCTGATGTCAATGAGTTAGAAAATAATCTTAGAATAACAGGCTGTGTGCTGGATTTCTTGGGGACCAGGGTGGAATATGTGTAGGAAATATGTTTATTTTAAAAGGAGGACATTTGTCATATGGCAGCTTTATGATCCAATAACAAGCTGTACTGCAGTATGTACAGTTCCACTATAGAGTACTAATGAAGTTAGAGGTTCCATTCAAAGATGAAGGGGAAATGAGAACAGGGAAAGAGAACTAGAAAAAGTTTGTTTATGCAGCATCAGACCAAGCCACAGCAGGGCTACACAAACACAGCAGATGGCATGGTCAGCAGAGAAGGAAATATTCAACATACAGTCTCAGGTGAGCCAGGATCACCAATTAATCTAGCTGGGACCGAGGGCTGCAGAAAAGGTAAAATATGGTCAGAGTACCTGGCTTTTCCAAAAGAACAAGGGATCTGGAAGGAGGCCTGGAGTCAGATTATTAGTCCCTATTTAACGGAACCTTGCTTTTTCACTTGCATCACTGAAATAACGATGGGGGGCGGGGCAGGTTGTTTTTTGTCATAGAATTGCATTGGTTTTCTTAATGTATTTACAATAAAAGATGCAACAAAAACTTCAGATCAGCTAGATATTGAGCATTCAGCATTCTGCTTGGCAGATATTGATTTTGCATGCTAAACAAATATTTTTATTTTCACTTCATTAAAAACATCTCACCTCTGGAATTTTATTAATTGACTGTGTTGAAAGCCATATGTATAAATTAATTAATAAAATGAATGGTGATCTTTCCATCCATGATCTATCTGTGATAGGGATCAATCTATCCATGATGGGAGCTCCGAGGTGCTACAATAATACAAATAATAAATAATTATTATTTTAAGTTTTGTAAGCTTAGTGTTCACGTGGAGAAGTGATAAAAAGATTATAGAAGAATATTATGGATAAGAAAAATCTGAGTGCATTTTTTAAAATGGATGACTAGCCTCTGTGCAAATAATGAAGAACATTGGATTCTTAAGGTCGAGATGTTCTTTCCATTCTTCTTTTAAAATAGTTCAGCTTTTGTTGGCTGTTATGGACCTGATCCTGCCAGGTACTCAGAACCCTCCACTCCAAGCTCAGAGGGAGTTGATGGTGCTGCTGTAGGTACTTGGCACCTCTCAAGATTGGATCCTTGGTAGTTTTAATAATTTGGAGCAATTACAAATAGAAAAATTCATTGCTTGGTCTGAGCTGTGACATGGCCCAAGTATTTCATTACTTGGATCATGCTAGCTGTCTTCACAAATTTAAGAAGTTTTCAGTTTAGTAATAGTCCCATTTGACAGATAAGTTACCATACAGATAGCTGTATTGTAATCCTAAACAGACATTATATTGTCCAACAGCATTAAAAATGCAAATAATTGTAATGATGTATTTTAGAATTTATTTTATTTAATTATATTAAAGATCAAGCTGAATTAATCTAAATATTTTTATATCTGCTGATGTTTGGATTCATGTAGCAAAGTGGTAGACAAAAGTAAAACCTTTTAGAGAGCACTTTTAAAACTTTGCAAATGCATTATACCTTGAACGGCTAGCTTTTAATTTTTTGTACTTAATTTTCATACTTAAAGAATGCAGTTACTGATGCAGTGAAGTTTTGTGAAACATTTATGCTTGTCAAACATTTTGAGATCCTCATGTAGGCGCTGATTCACCACAGCAGTTTGGTATCTGCTTAAATTTTCATTCTGACTTATGTCCTGGTTTTGCTGAATTGGAGCTGTAAAAGCTGCTGTATAACTATGACAGAAATTTTCATCTAAATGGACCTATCTTTCTAGGAATAAAATTGAAAATACAGGAGAAAAAGTTAAACCTTCACATTGATAAGTGTATTGCAAAGATCTTAAAGAACTGGGAATGTTTAGAATAATTAGGAGGCATCTGGCTATTGATATGAAAATACCAGTTTTTGTCTGATTCTATAGACCCTCTTTAGAATTGATGGTGTAATATTTCAAAAAGTAATCTGCTGGAATTAGAAAAAGTTCAAGATAGACTCTTCGTTGTTGATAGCAGGGCCAGTTCCACCCTCCATTACAGCAGTGCAATCCCCATTTTAGCCAATGGGAGTTGTATCAGTGTAACTGAGAGCACAGTTGGGCAGAGTATGTTTTAGTTTGTTTCAATCTGCAGCCTGCAAGGTCACACAGACACTCACTAGATGGGGGCAAAAGTTTTAGGATGAAACTTCTTTTTTCAGCAAAAAAATGAACAATCTTTTGTCAATTTTGTCCAGTTGTTGGGGGGAGAGGAGGGAACAACCCAGAAAGTCAAAATGAAATGGTTTGATTGTTTTTTAATTTGAAATGACTTATGTTTGAATTTAACTTCAATTTTTTAAAAAAATGTGAAAAAATGTAAAACAAAATGAAATGTTTATTTTCAGGTCCAATGAGATGCTTCATTCAACTCAAAACAAAAGAAAATTAACTTTTTTGGTTTGCCAAACAAAATCAAGAATTGTTTTTGTTTTCTGTCAACCTAAAATAATTTTTTTCCCCAATTTTTTTGATTCAGCCACCAAACCAAAAATTGGTTATTCACACTGCTCTACTCTTCATTGCTTTTAAATACCTCAGACACACATTTCCATCAAGACAATCGCACCCTATCCTGGCAGATTCTGACTTAGCCCCCAGGTACTTTTGCCCCTGAAGTTGGTGGGGACAAATGACGATACAGATACCCCTATCCTTGCTATCCTTATGAGGGTCCCAACAACACTGCATATCCCTCATCCTTCTCCATCAATTCCACCCCTCTGAACTCAGCCACCTCCTCTCAAAATCTATCAATTCCCTCTGTTCCTACCATTGGCTCCCACTCAGTTTCCCTCTGCCTCATGTTTTGCCTCATAGCTACCTTCATTCCTCAAGTTCCCCTTATTCCCATCTTTGGGTTTCTCTCACAGCCTCTGTTGACTTCCATTTTCTTCCACAGAGCTCACCCTATCCTTCTCCCTCTCCTGGCTTCTCCCATTCCCCCTCAAATTCCACATATCCCTGTACTTTCTCTAGTTCTGCCCTTAATTCCACCATGCCCTCCCTCTGTCTTTGACTCCAATCCTGTACCTGCCAACATCCTCAGGCAAGAACCCAGTAGATTTATAATACACATACATTTACATAAATGCAATTAGGCTTTGCCTAGACTGGGATTTTTTCCCCCAATTACACCTGTCAGTGTAGCTGTACAAGCATAAATACTAGTATGGACAGGCAAACCTGCTGCTTGCACTGGTGGAGCTTTTCCTGTAGTTTCAAGAAGGGATGAACTCCAGTGATGCAAGTAGTGTCTTTATTTCATTCTACAATGTTTCATTCATTTCATTTGACAGTATTTCATTCAGCTGATCATCGGTTCCAGAGATGTCCTGGGTTAAGTGTCCTGCTAAATTCTGGGAGTTCAAATTTAGGGTCATTGCTCTCAAATAAAAGTACTAATCAGGAATAAAGGTCTAAAGCCATTTTAATTTAAAAGAAAGAGTGGAACATAGAACACTTTGTGTGCACATGGAGGCAGAAGGCAGAGGATAATTTGTTTAAAACGTGATAGTTTTGAATGAGAAAAAGTTTGCAGGCAACCAAAAAGTAATAACAATGAAAGAGTAAGAATTATTATTCACCATAGTTTTTCAAGAGTCTCCAGGGGAAATCCATTACAAATCCATTTGTATTTATTTGAAAAGTGGGTGTGCGATTGGTCGAGCATCAAGTTTCTACTGTAAATATGGTAAGTGGGTCCTGCTCTTATTGGCAGATTTGCTCACCTTAGTGATCTCCTCCACAGTCTGGATCAACTCCTCCTGTGTCTGATCAGGAGTTGGGAGGTTTGGGGGGAACCCGGGCTCGCCCTCTACTCCGGGTTCCAGCCCAGGGCCCTGTGGATTGCAGCTGTCTATAGTGCCTCCTGTAACAGCTGCATGACAGCTACAACTCCCTGGGCTACTTCCCCATGGTCTTCCTCCAAACACCTTCTTTATCCTCACCACAGGACCTCCTCTCTGGTCTCGATAACACTTGTACTCCTTAGTCCTCCAGCACACACCTCTCACTTTCAGCTTCTTGTGCCTCTTGTCCCAGCTCCTCACACGCATTCACCTCTCCTCTGGCTCTCCCCACCTGACTGGAGTGAGCTCCTTTTTAACACCAGGTGCCCTGATTAGCCTGCCTTGATTGGCTGCAGGTGATCTAATCAGCCTTCTGCCTTAATTGGTTCTAGCAGGTTCCTGATTACTCTAGTGCAGCCCCTGCTCTGGTCACTCAGGGAACAGAAAACTACTCATCCAGTGACCAGTATATTTGCCCTCTACCAGGACTCCTGTACCCCACTGGTCTGGTCTGTCACAGATCAGTTACCATGCCTGAACAGCCAAGGAGCTGGCAGTTAGAAGCCAGGACAGTGCACCGTGACAAGACGATTGGCTTGCCGGGACGGCTCCTGCTTATTCGCTAGAATGTGTTGGCACACTGGAACTGGAAGGTTGGAGGCATAGAACCACCCGTGCACCTTGTGTTCTTCTCCTTGTTCCCTCATCCATTGAAGAGGGGCGATGGTCGGTTATGAGGACACAATCTGCACCGCCCGAGCAAGTAGTAGCCGCAATGGCTTCCATGGCCATTTTCCGAGGCACTCTCTCTCCACCACTGCATTATTGTTGTTCCCTCAGAAGGAGTTTCCTTTGAGGTAGAGATTTGGTGTTCTCCTCCCGACCATCTGTAGAGGAATGCGCCCCAAACATACTTTCGATGCATCTGTCTGCAGGATAAATTCCTTGGTGATCAGGGGCTATTAGTACGGGGTTACTGCAGGAGGGCATTCCGTAGGTCTGTCAATTCTTTCCTCTATTGCATCAACCATCTCACCAGATCAGGATCCACGGGCTTTCACTAGGTCTGTCAGGGGCTATGCCCTGTGGCAAAGTGGGCCATAAAATGGGTAACACCCCACTACACTAGGAATGCCCGGACTTTGTTTCTTGGGATGTGGCTCGGGGCCAATTGGATGGCTCCAACTTGTTCACTTGGGGGTTTTACCGACCTTTCCCACAATGGTAGACCAGATATTTGGCCTCTGTAAACCCCTAACAGCGCACTTGAGGCGTTTGCTGTGCAGGTCAGCTCGCCTGCAAAGTATCAAGGACTGCCTCCACTTCTCTAGTTGGGTTCCCAGTCTGGGGTACATGGTCCAAGGTACAGCAGCATAACTGTTATGGTGGGCTAAGTAGCTTGCCATTGAGGTGCTGGGAAAGTAGATGGGGCCCATGTAGTCCAAAAGGGGAGCGACACTATTATAAAAAGACCCTCTGTGTAGAGAACGCAGTCTTTTCCTTTGCGGTCTTCCGCAAGCGGGAATTGTCAAAATCGAGAGTAGTCAATACCGGGCATTTACCCAAGACGGTTCCACTAGCTCCATCTATTGCAGATATGGGGTATGTGACACAACTGGTACTTCGTTTAGTACGGAAGTTGCATTGGCAAACCTGATCGGTGCCATCAGTTTGGGACACAGCACATTGGGCTGACCACTGACGGGTCGGGATTCTTCATGATCCCAACTCTAGCATTTTTTTACTTCTGCTTTATTCCCCCTTTTGGCTGCTGGCACCCGATAGGGCCTCATTTTATTTTGGCCCCAGGTTCGTGACATGTTTGGTGATTATGTCTCGGTTGTTTGACTCGGTTTTGCGCAGAGAACGCATCTGTGGTTCTGGAAAGATCATCTCAGACACCCTCATTCTTCTGATCTGTGTTTTATCAGGAGACCTCTCGACCTGTTTGGAAGGCTTGTTTTCCTGGGTTAGGTCTTGTCGGACAGTTGTGCATGCCAGGGTTTCAGAAGGTTGATGTGATAAATCTGTTCTTGTTTTCGGCGTCCTGGCTGCCGCACCGTGTAGGTTACTTTCCCCACGGGTTCAACCACCTCATAAGGCCCCTGCCATTAGACCAGAAGCTTGCTTTCTGCTGTGGGTACCAACGCTATCACCCAATCCCCTGCTTGCAACTGTCGGACTTTTGCCTGTCGATTGTAATGGGTTCTCTGGGCTTCTTGTGCCTTTTCCAAATGTTCCCATATAATAGGGGTGACCCAGGCTATCCGGTTTCGCATCTGTATTACATGTTCTATTATATTTTTCCCCTCATTGGGTTCCTCTTCCCAGATCTCTTTGGCGATATCTAGTATGCCACGGGGGTGATGCTCGTATAATAACTCGAAGGGGGAAAACCCAGTTGAGGCCTGAGGTACCTCCCGGATAGCGAACATAAGATAGGGTAGTAGGGTGTCCCAATCCTTCCCATCCAGACTTACCACCTTCCGTATCATAGCCTTGAGGGTTTGGTTAAACCTTTCTACCAACCCATCAGTCTGCGGATGGTAGACCTAAGTTCTCAGGGTATGTACATGGAGCAGCGTACAGAGGTCCTTCATTAGCTTTGACATAAATAGGGTTTCCGTGGTCTGTTAATATCTCCTTTGGTAGCCCCACTCAGGCAAAGATACCCACCAGCTCTTTGGCTATCATTTTAGAGGCTGTGTTCCACAGGGGGACGGCTTCTGGGTAGCGAGTAGCATAGTCCAAAACAACAAGTATATATTGGTGGCCCTGAGCCATTTTCTCCAGGGGTCCCACTCGATCCATGGCTATTAGCTCAAAGGGGACTTCTATGATGGGAAGGGGTACTAAAGGTGCCCTCAGGTGGGGACGAGGACTGTGCAGCTGACACTCTGGGCAGGACACACAGTACTTCTACACTTCTTCATGTGCTCCAGGCCAGAAGAACCATTGTAGGACTCGTGCCAGGGTCTTCTGTACCCCCAAGTGCCCCCCAAAAAGATGACTATGAGCAAGACTTAATACAGCATTCTGGTGTTTTTGAGGTACTAGGATCTGCTGTACCTTCTGCCCCTGTACTGGTGCAACCCGGTATAAGAGATTCTTCTTCATTGTGAAGTAGGGTCCTGGGCCTTGGGTTTTCCCTTCCACAGGGACCCCATCTATTTCAGTCACCTCCTTCCTAATGTTGACATATCTTGGGTCTTCAGCCTGGTCCTGTCCAAAATTTCCTCTCCCGGGGCTAATCTGACCAAGATCTAAGGGCCCAGTCTCTATTGCCTCTACTGGTTCAGAAGTGTTAGGGTGAGAGTCAGACTCGGGTGCTTCTCCCTCCTGGGTGGCCTCCTTTTCAGCTGCTCGGGTCTGCCTACCTACAAGAGCGACCCTCTGGCTCTGAGTCAGTATTCGGGTTCCCAAGACCTTAGCTGCCCTCCTTTCCCTTTTTGCCTTTCTGCCCTGTCTGGGAATAGAAAATAAATCTGGGGATATTTCAGAGAAGACTGGGGGTTGACAGTCTACTGTGGATGCCTCACTAACTTCAGGGTTCCCCTCTTCCTCCAATCCCCCTACTGGGAGTAAGTTTCCAAACCCTGGGAAGTCCCTCCCTATGAGCACCGGGTATGGGAGTTTAGGGTCCACAGCTGCTGCTACCTCAGTAGTGTTCCTCTGAATCTCGAGTTTTACTGGGATGGTGGGGTAATAATCAACTGTCCCATGGACACATGTTATCCCTGTACGCTTAGCCCACAGCAGCTGGACTACACTTGACGAGCTTCCCCAAGACAAGCGTGATAGCACTCCCTGAATCAACCAGTGCCGTGGTCTCTACCCCATTTAGTTTCACTGGTCTGGTGTACATATGTGGGGTTAGTGAGACCCCCACAAGGTGGATTAGGGAGCATGGGTCTGCCCAGTTCCCCAGGTTACGCTGCATCAGCTCCTCAGCATTGGGACACTGTGCAGCTATATGTCCCCACTCCCCGCAGGCATAACATCTGTATGGAGCCCTAGGCATTTCCTGGTCTCTTGGTTTGGGCAATCTAACATCATGATCCTCTTCTCCCTCTGTCCTCCGACTCTTTGTGGCCTCTGGTGGGCCTTCAGCCCCTCTCTTTTTGCACCTGAGCCCTCCTGGTGGCCCAGTTATCCAAGCTCTAGGGCTTAGTGCTGCTGGTTTAACCCAAGGTGCCTCTTCCTTAACTGGTCAGGTCAGCTCCCTTGCCTCTCTACCAGTGCGACACCCTTATCATAGGTGGAGAGTTTGTTCTGGCTTACCCAGGCATGAAGGTCTGGCGGTAGTCCCCTCACGTATCGGTCGATGACCAGAACCTCTAGTATCTCTTCAGGACTCCGTGACTCCGTTCACAACCACTTTCGTGCGAGATGGATGAGGTTATACAATTGAGACCGCGGGGTTTTGTTTTCCTGATACCTCCACTCGTGATACCGTTGGGCCCACACTGCGGTCATTACCCCAGATCTGGCCAGGATCTCTGTTTCAGCTGGGGGTAGTCTGCTGCAGCCTCTTCACGCAGATCATAGTAAGCCCTCTGGGCCACTCCACACAGGAATGGGGCAAGGATGCCAGACCACTGATCTCGAGGCAGGCCTCCCGTAGGGCTGTCCTCTCAAAGGCCAGAAGGTATGCCTCTACATCATCCTCTAGCGTCATTTTCTGCAGCCAATGGCTGGCCTGTACGATCTGTGTCCCATCATGGCCGCAATTCAGCTCTGTAAGGGTCTTTACCTGGTTTACCAGTTCCTGCAACATAGCCCGGTCTTGAGAAGCCTGGTCCATCAGCAGGCGATTAGTCTCTTCCTGCAGCCACACTGCCTCCTGCTGGGCCGCCATAGCTTGTATGAATGCCTGTACTAAGTCATCCATTGTGGTTAAAAAACAAACAAACAAAAAAAAAAACCCTCTACCTTTTTTTTTTTTTAAATCACCCTCCTTCTTCTGCCGCGTTGTGCACACCAAATCCCACCTCTGACACCTATTGTGACAAAGTTCCTCCTCTACCTTGGTGGGTCCTGTGCTTATCGGCAGATTTGTTCACCTTAGTGATCTTCCCCACAGTCTGGATCAACTCATCCTGTGTCTGATCAGGAGTTGGAAGGTTTGGTGGGAACCCGGGCTCGCCCTCTACTCCGAGCTCCAGCCCAGGGCCCTGTGGATTGCAGCTGTCTATAGTACCTCCTGTAACAGCTGCATGACAGCTACAACTCCCTGGGCTACTTCCCCATGGCCTCCTCCAAACACCTTCTTTATCCTCACCACAGGACCTTCCTCCGGGTCTCTGATAACACTGTACTCCTTGCCTCCAGTTCACCTCGTTATATCCACACTGCTCACCCAGTTCGCTCTAGGTATGAGCTCTTCGCTCCCCATGCTCTCTCGTACACGCGACATGTCAAGCTCGACTCTGGGTCTCGCTCGCCCACACTAACTGGATGGCTTACCTTTTTCAACCCAGTCCCTGATTAGCCTGCCTGATTGCTGCAGGTATCTAATCAGCTATCTCCTTAATTGGTTCTAGCAGGTTCCTGATTACTCTAGTGCAGCCCCTGCTCTGGTCACTCAGGGAACAGAAAACTACTCATCCAGTGACCAGTATATTTGCCCTCTACCAGACTCCTGTACCCCACTGGTCTGGGTCTGTCACAGCAGTCAAGTTACCCGAAGGTGCCTGAAAGCAAGAATGAGCAGTTAAAAAGCCAATGATGTGTAAGAAAGCTGAAAAAGATTATGTATGCATTGCATGTTTTTGATCCCTAATAAACATATCTAATATATTTTTTTCATCTGTATTAACTGAGGAGATATTCACATTAGAGAACTACTGAAATAATAAACCACCATTGTTTACTGAGTCTGTTGTATTGCTGCGCTTAGGGCCCAATCCTATGCCAGTGTAAAAGTTGCTTTGAATACTTGGGTGAGTTTGAATCACACATACATGTAACTGTGAAAATATGTAACCTGAAATGATGACGTGTCCTGCTGTGATGTAAATAGAGTAGAAAGGCAGTTAGTCCAGAGAGTATGTGGGGAGTATAAAGCCAAAATAGGGACATGGGAAAAAGCAGATTGTGTATATAGATGCAAGAGTAATTAAGCAAGTAATGCAAGTGAAGGTAGATATCCTCACCCTTTGTCTAAGATACAGTCCGCCAGCCACAAAGTGGCCTTGAAACACACACAAATCCAGCTCTCCTCAGTACTATCAGAGTATCTGCAAATGCTGACAAACAAAATACATTGCCATGGGAGTTGTTGCCTTCACTGAGGACAGCCAACACCATGATATGGGAGGTGTCCCTAAGATGTAGCCTCAGCAATGGCAGTGTGCACAATTGCCTGAACAAATATATTCCACCACTTCCATGAGCAAATGAGGTCAGGGACCTAGGAGGAAAAACAATTCTGGTGGCATGAAAGAAAACAAAGCAAAGAGTGTTCCAGTGTCTGCCTAAAGCAGATGGCACCAGCATTATGGCAAAGCAGATGTGGACAAGAAAATCAAAATTACATGGAAGGAACAAAATTCTTATAGACCCCATACACATAGCACAAGAGACAACCTGGGCACAGCATAACAGTAAGACACACATTAGAACCAGCCTGTGCCATGAGCTATCAGAGACCAGGCAACAGCAATGGCAGCAAACAAACAACCATCCAGGGAATGTCTCCTGAGGACAAAGTGATCTGTTGACTGAATGAAGAAAAGCCTGACATTTCTTCTTGGAGAAATCCTCTCAACAGTGAAATCCTGTGAGGCAAGTAAAATGTTGTCCAATGTGAAGAGGCCACTTTTATACATTGACAATCGTCAGTAAGCCAGAACTAGCCATGAGCACAGATATGGTTCTCCATCTACCTTATGTATTTATATGGCCCACATCACCGTAGTATCTGCATACCTCACAATCTTCAATGGATTTATTCTCTCAACATGCCTGTATGGTAGGAAAGTGCTATTATCCCCATTTACAGATGGAAAATGCAGGCACAGAGAGACTAAGTGACTTGCCCAAAGTCTGCAGCAAAGCGGGGTCTCCAAAGTCCTAGGCTGGTACTCTAATATATCCCTCCTACAAATATCCCATAAGTATTGTCCAATGTGTTTCTAGAAAGGTTCTAGTGGGATTGGTCTAGGTTCAACCCAACATTTTCATCAATAATCTGGAAGTAAATATAAAATCAGTGATAAAATTGTAGATGACAAAGATAAGGGAAAGCAATCTGACCACTTCAATTTCGTAACATTCAGACCAAATGTGTTTCAGTACTGCCAGATGCAAAGTTATACATCTAATAGCAAGGAAAGAAGCCCATGCCTAAAGAATGAAGAAATGCAATGACTCTGAAAAGTATTTAGCTCTCATAGTGGACAATACAATACTGTGGCAAAAAGGGCTAATGCAAGCCTTGGATGTATAAAGAGAGAAGTAGTGAGTAGGAGCAGGAAGCTGATTTAGCCTGTATATATGGCATTGATGAGATCAGTACTGGAATATTGTGTACAGTTCTGATGTCCATATTTTTTAAAAACATATATTTTCAAAAATTGGAGAGGATGCAGAAGAGAGCCACACAAATGATTTGAGGGCTGGAGGAAATGCCTTAGAGTGAGATACTTAAAAAGCTCAGTGTGTTTATTTTGTCAAAATGAAGATCAAGAGGTGACTTGATTACAGTGTCTAAGTACCCGCATGGGTAGAAAATACAGGAAGCATCTTTAATGTAGCAGAGAAAGGCCTAACAAGAATGGCTGGAAAGTGAAACCAGAGAAATTAGGCACAAATTTGTAATGCTGAGGTTGATTACCCACTGGAACAAACTACCCAGGGAAGCAATGGATTCTTCATTGCTTGATATCTTCATAACAAGACTGGATGTCTTTTTGAAAGATGGGCTTGAGTCAGCCATACAAGTTATTGGGCTCAATAAAGGAGTACATGTGTGAAATGTAATGATCTGAGATTTATAGTAGGTCACTAATGTTCCCAGCTGGCCTTATATTCTATGAAACTGTACTTGCACGTTCCCTTGACTTCCAGGGAAGGGGGTCAGGATTAGGCCATAATTCAGTTGTTGTGGATCCAAGCTAGTAACAGTGGGAAAGACACATTGTATCCTGCACAGGGCACTATAGAACCACTCAAAAGTGGAACGATTTAAAGAAGGAACCTCAAGGTGTGGAGGTTTTGTTTGGTTTTTTAAAAACATAATATATCCATTTGAGTTGTAGGTACAGATGAAAAATAGCCTGGCAATTAACTAAGGAACACATGTTTGAGAGAGATGAACCCTGCACACCAGCAACATAAAGCATAGAGGATGAAATCCTGACCATAGTTTTAATCAATGGGAGTTATGCCATTGACTTCAATGGAGCCAGGATTGCACCCAGAAACTTTAATACTAGACCTTTAATAATACCAGACCTCTTTGGCTTCCCAAATGCCTAAATAGTGCCAGTGGCCAATTGTACAAGTAAGATCTTTCTCGGTGCATACTGATCAATATATTATTACAACTGGTTGACAAAGAGAAATAAAATCAATGGAAAATCTTAGAGTCACTTTCATTCCTCAGGTCTGGGAAAGGAATGGGGTTTTTTGTTATTTGAAAATTCAAGAAAATATCAGACATGTTCATTTTTGAATATTTTCCTTTTTTCCCTTCCCTTTTTCTCAATTTTTAAAAATTATTTCCTCCTTTTTTTTTTGTCTTCTGCCCACTTTCTTTTCATTATTTTTTCATTTTGCCAGTGGGGGAAAAAAGAGAGGAGAGAGACACTAAAAATCTAAAAATAAAAAAAATGACTAAACTGTTTTTACTTCTAGTCTTGTTGGGGAAAAAAAGGAGAAACATTTTGGAGAAGATTTCCAATTTTGGGCAAATACATTTTCATTCAAAAATGTCAATCAGTTCAATATATTATCTAACTGCTCTTGTCAGCCTTGCACTTCTGTTTTAACCTGGTTATGGTATAGTAGTTGTCTGTGCTTTTTGTTTTTTGCAAATGTTAAAGCTTCAGGGAGTGCCTTTCCACTTTCTTTTTTCTTACTTAGTTTGAGCTGTACTATCCAGGTGCTCTACTGTTTATCCTCTCTCAGCCCATGAATCTACCCATTTGGTCTTGTGAGTCTATGAAATTTCATGGCAGATTCTGCACAGTCCTATGGATAGTTCACTTCAGAGTGTCAAAGATCCTATTTATGTCCCTGTCTTCTCACATAATCCATCTCTAACTTGCAAAAATATCACACACAGTTACAGACAGTTTTAGAAAAACATGAAAATCTGGAATGATGAAAACAGTTCTTCATCATGAAGACTTCTGATTCTGGCAGTGTTTTAATTTCACAGGAAGGCTGAATTTTGAAGACAATCATGTCTATATTAATTCTCCATAGATAGGCGTTAATGCTGCTGATAGAAAGCTAGTTTATTATTCCCAGCTCTGAACAATGCCATTATTAATCATAACTGACGCATTCATCAGCCTCTTGACTTTCCATATTCATACCCACCTGTTTGGAAGTTAAGATTCCCACTCAGATTTGTTAGGCCCTTTCCATAAAAGATACAAGGCCATGATGGATGAGTTTAGCATCTTAATTAGGCCTGCCAAAGACACCTTTTCTGCATGAAAACCTGCCAATGAACGAGAAATTTGCCACATGGTTCTTTACATTGATTTGCACCTGCTGTCACTTTTGTGCCAGCAAAATACCTGAACAGAGTATGAAGGGAAAACATAGGATTTGTGGGATTGCCAGAATCCTAGATAGTATTTCATATATACCCTCAGCTGCCAAGAAACCCAGATTATATTGCAGTAGGCACCTCAGAAACCTAAGGCAGTCCCTGGTGATATCAAAGGATGCAACACAATGTGTTGACTGCCTGCAGGCAAGTACTCTGTGCAGAAAACGTTGGGCTGATTAGACAAACTAAGCCATAAAGAACAATCCCAGCTGAACAAAACATAAACCTCATTCCCATTAACTAGTGACTATTGTGGCTAAACAGCAAATCTGCTTGAAAAATACAACAGCCAATTGTGTGGAGCACAGCAAAATAGCAATCAATAATAATCTGCCTTCAGTGCACAGAGCTTCCAGACACATAAACGTAACAATACAACTAGCTGGCAGGGTAGCAGCCATCAAGCAGCAAGTTATTAGGAGCAGACATTAGCAATTTTGTAGGATTCCCTCTGATCTGCTGCAGTGGTGGTGTCAGTCAGATCTCTGGGTGTGAACATCCATGACAGAGCTCTCCTCAGCGGTGGCTCCAGGCACCAGCGCTCCAAGCGCGTGCCTGGGACGGCAAGCCGCAGAGGGCGCCTTGCCAGTCCCTGCGAGGGTGGCAGTCAGGTAGCCATTGGTAGCATGTCTGCGGGAGGTCCGCTGGTCCCACGGATTCAGTGGCAATTTGGCGGCAGATATGCTGAACCTGCAGGCAAGCCACCAAAGGCAGCCTTGGGGCCCCTGGCTCTCCTGCATTAGTAAGATAAGATACCTTCCAAATAGCAGGTTAGGGCTTGGATTCATATCTCATTTTTCCCCACTAACTTAAATGTAGTTTGACTGGGCCCATAGTAAGCATCAGGGAAGCACAAATTTAGCTTCAAGGTAATTGGAGAGCAGGTTGTGTGAAATGTCAAGTATAACTGGGTTTTGGAGCAATGTTAAGTAATTTTGGGCTCCTGACTCAAGGTTAGTCCTCAAAGCAACAAAGATGGGGATCCCAGCACAGACTCCATTCTCTAGCCTGTTAAAACAAAATGCTGGTAAAACTGTCCGCATAGGATGATACTTTCCAGAGTGCTCAGCACTAGACTAACTTTGCTCCCATGAAGTAGTTATGCCAACATTGAGCTCTTCTGAAAATCCCACCTGAGGCAATAAATGGTGGATATATTCTCTCCTTGTCCATTATATTGACAGAACTACTCCATCTATGTCAGGTTTCTTATATTTAATGTTTGTGATCTGAAAGCCCCTCTAGTTAGTGTGTTTCATTCAGAAGTTGATTTATTTTTAAAAAGAGTTATTTCACATGCCTTAAATCCATCTTTTCATTGAATTCTAATTTGAACTCTCATTTGAACTAATGATTGTTGTTAAATCTTACATGAATTAGAGGTGGCAGTTCATAAATTTAAGACCAATCTTTTTTAAATTCTTTGCTCATGGAAACACATATTTCACTGCACACCACTAACAAACTTCTCTCCTCCAGTTCTGAAATCGAAACGATCTCCTTATTTGTGTGCCTGCCTGCTTTTGCAGAATCCATTCAAACTTTAACCAAGAAGCATCAGTAAGTCAGACTGAATATATACAGAATTAATATACCTTCTAATTCCAAAGTGTTTAGCTTTGGAGCACAAGAAGTTAAACACTTTCTTGCAACACATTGTAAACATGTCAACGTGTTTAACGTTTTAAATGTGTTCTGTTCCCTTGCCCATATATTTAGAAAAGAAACAGGTTACGATATTTAACTAGTGAATGGATGTGTGTGCTCATTCTTAGTAACACTTCTTAAACACTTGTGGATGCTTAAAATTATGATGTGCTTAAGATTTGAACACGTTGCTTTTCTACACTCCTAATCCAATGAATGCTTGATGCATTTATGCTGAACAGCAAGGTTTTGTCAGCACAGGAAAGCATTTATTTTGTAAATAGCAGTGCTTGCTTTTTTTAAATTGTTTTTCCAGTCCTACTCAAAATTACATACATAACCAGTTGGAATTTAAGCACCATAGCAGATAAAATATGGCCACTAAAAATAAATGTAGGAGTGTTTATCTGGAATTGACTATATTAGGGCCTGATTCTGAGAGGTGGTGAGCACATGCAACTACCAATACACTTCCTGTCTCTCTCTGAGAATGAGAGCTAGTTGGGACATTTCAAGAAGTTCAAAATGTTGATGAAATATCAGGAAAAAATAGCACAGATTTTCAATGATTTTTTTTAAAACATGTTTTGACCAGCTCTATAATTGGGTGGGAAAATTCAAAAAGTCTGAAATTTGAATGAAAAAGGGGGAGTGGAATTAGTAACTTATTCACAGACAGTTTTGGTGGTATTTTACCATCTACAATACTTACATGCACATGCACACACAGGGGTACCCATATGAAAATTCTGCAAAGCTTCATGTACTTTTGACCATGACCTCACCTATACTCTGCTCAGTATTCCGTCTCCACCCAGGCTACTTCAAACATTCAAAACCTCTGAGCGGCTACGAACAGTTGCCATTATTTTTTTAAACCACCAGATATAAAATGTTTTACTTTATTTCCCCCCAAAGCCCAGCATAGGCAATATTCAGCACCTTGACCCAAGATATATTAGAACTGGTAGATTTAGGGAGACTTTGGTGCTCTCTCAACTCATGAGATTTCTCAAAATGATAGAAGTATCTCATACAGGTTTCACTGTACAGATTCACTGTCAAAAATATGGCACATGAAAAGCACATGATGGTGTCCTGTGGCATAAAGATTGTATTGGTTCTTGTGCTTCACCATTCATGAATAATTCAGCCATTACTATTATTTATATTACACTAATGTCTAACAAGAGCACAGCTTCATTGTAGTAGGTGCCCTACAAACTCATGGTAAAAGAGAGTTCCCTAACCCAAAGAGCTTGCAATCTAAATATACAAGAAAGACACAGATGCACCAAGAGATGAAGTGGCTCCTCTAAGGAAATATAGCAGGCCGGAGCTGGGAATAGAACCTATCTCCTTCCTGATGCCCAGCCCTCTGCCATATCCTCTGGACCAGTGGTTCTCAACCTGGGGCTGGGGCCCCATGGTAGACCATGAGCAGGTTTCAGGGGAGCTGCCAAGCAGGGCCAGCATTACACTCGCTGGGGTCCAGGTCAGAAAGCTCAAGCCCCACCGCATGGCACTGAAACCCCCAGGGCTGCATGCAAAGCCTGAGCAATGTAGCTGTGGCATGGGGCCCCAGGCAATTGCCTGGCTTGCTACCCCTAATGCTGGCCCTGGCTTTTATATGCAGAAAAGCAGTTCTTGTGGCACAGGTGGGCTGTGGAGTTTTTATAGCAAGTTGGGGGTGAGGGGAGCTTGGAAAGAAATAGGTTGAGAACCCCATCTCTGGACTGCACAGCATTGCTGAGGAAATAAAGCAGCCTGGTAGCAGCCAGGGCAAGGAAAGGATTTTATATAACCAATATGTTTATCTTCCAAAAACATTTTTCAAGTGGTCACCACTTCAGAGATGTCAGCATGTGCTCCATGTCACCCTTGATGAGCTAAGCCTCCAGCTTGTGGATAGACAGAGCTTCTGGAATTCTTCAGCTGATTGTGTATCTGGCAGACAGGAATCATGAACTGCTGGAGGATCTTGTCATCATTACCACTGCACAAGGCTCTCACATTTGTCAGGAGCCCTGCATTATCTGAGTGCCCTCACAATGAGTTTTTAGTCACAGTGAAAGGAAGATGATGGGAGTCAATCATACAGGCAATGCGAGTTTACTGTGGAAGTGGAACAGTATGCAAGAAAACATTTGAAGATTTGTCAGCTTTGGCTTAAGCATTAGCAGCGTAAAAACTAAACACTGGAGCCATTTAAACTTTGAATGCCAGGTGCAATTTTATTGGCAGTCTGTGAACTTCAAAGACTTTTCCTGCTCTAATGCTGAGACAGGTAGACTGCCCTGAAATCTCTCTGCCATGCTGACTTACTGATTTGTAACTGATTTTATCTGAAGGCTTGTCAATTTCCTTAAATGGCTTAAAAGGAATGTTAAAAATGGTTTAGGGTTGAAAGGATGTTCAGCCTCTTACAATCCAGCTATAACGCTGAAACATAATTATGATGAGAAAAATTTATGTATGTGAACAGTGGAGATGTTCTCTGTATTTATATAAACTTTCACTACACATATTTTAATTCCAAAATCCTAAAAGTAGGTACTTAAGAATAGCAAATATTCTGATAAGCAGATAAGTAGTCTGTACTTCTGCAATCAAATTGTTGGATTAGCTAAAAGTTAACTCTCTGTTAGTTTGTCAAGGGCTATGTTCATTTCTAACTGAACATACCGTATAGTCTAGGGCGGGTATCTTTATTAGTGCTCATACTCTGAGTTGGAGACAGACTGTCATGCTGTTTAAACAAAAAATACACAATATTTAACAAAAAGAAATGTTTTCATAAAATGGGCCCTGATTCTGGAAACACTTATGCACACGTGTTATTTTATTCATAAGTATTCCCATTGAAACGTAATTAAGACAATGAGCTCAATGGGTCATAGGATCTTTGTTTTTTATTTTAATAACAACAGTTTCTGTAAAATTTAAAACTCTCTCACAGTGCTGGAAACCCGAACATAACAAGGAAGTCACTGGAAAGCCTCTCATTGACTGCAGTGGGCTTTGGATCAGGACCGTAGGCTTCAGAATGAGAAAATGAAGCTGACTATAAACAGAAGATAACTAGTTTCAGTAAGTGAGGCAAAACCAAGTAAACTAGATTTTTAATTTATTTCCCACTTTTCATGGTCTCTTTATTAGTTGCATTACAAGAGGATCTAGAGGCCTCACCCGAGATTCAGGGCCCCATTGATGTTAGATGCTGAACCAAAACAAACACAGAGAAAGAGTCATTCTCTGCCACAAAGAGCTTACATGCTGAGGCCCCAGTGCCGCAAGCAGCTATGCACCATTGGGACCATAAGCCCCTATTCTGTATTGTTCTCTGCCCATTCTGAGCCCCACTGAAGTCAATTTAACAAACAAATGTTGGCAACAAATGTCCTTCAGAAGGCCATTTTATAAGTATAGATGATTTTATCGTGACAGTTATCATCATGGCAAATCCCAAAGGGATGTGGCCATCTTGAAGATCAAGTGCCACTCAGCTTGATCGGTCTTTAATGTGATCTGGCTGTATATTCCGTTGATGTCCATCACTGGCAATCTTACCACTTCTCCAAAGCTTTTGGTGACCGTGTGATCGCTGGCTGTGTGGCTGTATTCCTTGATACACACATTTCCGAATTTGCTGTCTTCCCTTCTAATATGTCCATACCAAGAAAGCTGATGAAACTGAGCCAGTGTGGATGGAGGCGATTGCTGGGTTTTGCTTTGAATGGTCTCATTTCTGAACTTGTCCTGCCATGTGACCTGAATCAGCTGACAAAGATGATGAGAATCAAAAATGTCAATCCAGTGTTCTTCAGCATTCCTCAGCCCCTGTTTCATTCCCCTATAACATAGTTGATATAATTGTGGTTCTGTAGATTCACAGCTTCAGGGCAAGCTTGATGTCACAATGTCCCTACAGAGACCATTGAAGGGCCTCAAACACAGCAGCAGCTGCTGCTATACAAGTGTCCGCATCTTTCAAATATCTTCCAGCATTGTTTATGACTCCTCATGTGTTTGACATTTGCCACCTGCTCAGTGTCCCATCTAGTAAGGTTAATACCAAGGTTTTCGTAATCGAGAGCTGTAGGCTATTTGATGGTAATGGCCAGGGACTTAGTTCTGTCTGAATCACTGCATGCTGTTTCTTGATAGTGGCTATTTAAAAATGAAGTGGGTTCACCCTATTTCGTGATCAACTGATAGACATTTTTCTCCCCTCCCCCCACCCAAGTCTACCACCAGCAGACTGTAGAAGCCAGATTCTGATTTCAGTTACAAGAGCACTTACCCAGAGTGAAGTGGAATTATTCTGAATCTATCCGGATGTAACTGAGATAAGAATTTAGCCAGAATAAGTTGAAATGTTGCTATGTTTCATTATTTTACAGCTTTCTGGCCAATCACTATGCATGACATTTTATAAATGCAGCATATAATTTCAGAGTTTATCCTACAACCGTTGGCAATAATGTGTCAAAGAAGGATATCAGATCTCCTGATTGGCAGGGACTGAGGTGAATGCTGCACCTACACCCCACTACTGCTATTTAAAAATGCAGATTCTAGCAGATCCTTTTTATGGAATGTCCACTCAAATGCATGGAAGGTCAGGACACATCAGGACTTATCATGAGGAGAGTTGTCCTCTCCACTAGGTATGATCCCATAATAACAAAATGGTTAAAATTGTAGTGGCATCGGTCTAATGCTTCATACTGGTGTGTTATTTGGGATGAAGAACCATATGCGTCCTGTGGCAGAAAGCAGTGGAACCAAAGATAAAGCCCATCAGGCTTTCTTTCACCTCTAATTTCAGAATTTGATGGAGATTTGTAAACCATAGAACCAATCTGCAAATGCTTATGCATATGTGTAACTTCATTCATAGGAGTAGTCCCACTGCTGTATGTAGGACTACTCACGTGCAAAATGATGTACATACTTAAGTGTTTGCGAAGTTTGGGCTCAAATGCTTGAATCCTCAGCATAACGTTCAAATATTGGGAGAGGGGGATGCTTCTGTGATCCCTTTTAGGCGAAGCTTTTCATGCAGCCTGCTTGTAACCAGTTCAGCTTTATATTGGAAACTAAAACAAAACAAACCAACATTTCAGGAGTCCATTATCTAAACAGATGGATCTCACTTATAGCTAAAGGAATGAATATAAATAAAGAGCAAAAACTCAGATACATATTTATTACCAATATGCATAAAAAGTCATAAACATTCAACTGAAGTGAAGAAAATACCTGCCAATTTCACACCAAAAACAAATCCACACGCTTATAAGTAAAAGCCACGAAGCAAGTTACGAAGCAATAAGTTATAAGTTACGAAGCAATAAGTCAGCAAAAGCAGATTCCAGGGCAGCCTACGGTACCTGTCTAGCTTTAGAGCAGGAAAGCCTTTGAAGTTGCAGACAGCCAATAAAAATGCAGCTGGTATTCAAAGCTTAAACATCTCCAGTGTAGCTTTTATATTACTAATATTGACGCCAAAGCTGCCTAACCTTGGAATATTTTGTTAGCCTTACTCCACACACAATTAGTAATATGGATTGAGGCCCATTAAATAGATGCAATCTAGACATAATGTTTATTGTGCAATAAAATGCAGTTGACCATTCTAAACAGGTCTCTGCATCAGACTTTTCTTAAACTTTTGGACTGGTTTTTGCCTATCTAGCCATGTACAATTCACATATCATTTGTATACAGTTTTTTAAATGTATCGTATAATGGCCTGATTAAAATAGTATGGAAGCTCTTCTCTCCCTTTAAAGATGTTTTTAATCAGGAAAAAATATTTTTAAACTATGTAAAATTTGAAAACTATACTTTGGATCTACTTTTATAACCTAATGTATCAGATCTAAGGTCCTTTGAAACACTAAGGTCCCTCACTCCATTTTAATATATTTCTCATCCATACAACCCATTCAAAAATAGTTTGAAAGGGAAGAAAGAGATATTGCTTCAACATCCCATTGGTAGAGTGGTCTGCCCTATGAAAATGGAACTGGCCCAGTAAAACAGCAATGTGTGTTCTTTCTACTTTCATCTTAACATGTACAAATTTCAGGGCTTCCAACTGATCTGACAGAACACTTCCTGTTCAGGAAATAAATGTGTCAAATGATTTCTTGATTTAAAGTGATGGATAACAGTAACTCTCTGTACAGCAGGGGTGCTATTCTCATAAAACATATGCAACCTTTATTACTCAAATGAAGGGGAATTTCTCCAATATCACTTAGAGCAATTTCCTCAGCAGTCACTACACATCTCTGATATTACAAATCCCAACAGGCTGAGGAGAAGCAAGGAGAGGCAGTCTGTGTCTTGTGCTTATTTTATCAAAAAAATTGTTGTGTCCTGGCATTCGGGTAGTTTGCTTTAAAAAAAAATGGAAACCCTTTTTTAAAAATTAAAAAGCAGATGCACAAATATTGAAATTTTATTTATTCCATAATTTATAATGTCTCCTTCTGGTGGTGATCTCTGGACCCATGCTGATCTAGAGGAAAATATAAAATCCTTGCTTATAGGTTTGACACAATGACGAGTAGAGTGGTAAATAATGGTGAGGACAGGTCACCTATGCAGAGAGATCTACCTCACTTATTAAGATAAATGTGTTTTAATACAACCAAATGAAAGGTCATTCTTCTAGGAATAAAGAATGTAAATTAGATTTACAGATTAGTGGACTGTATCTTGGAAGGCATTGATTCTGAAAAGGACTTATAGATCAGGATGGACAGACAACTAAACATGAGCTCCCATGTGGTGACCATACCTAAGAGGTGTTATGGAGTTGGGGTGCAATCCAGACCAGACCGTAAATGGTTGTGTCACTACTTACCTTAAATTTCTGAGTGCCTCACAATGCTTTGCTATTGTAACTCCCAGCCTGGGATGCTCCTAACCAGTTTACAAGCATGCTGGTCACATCCTGAATGTCTGTGTGTATGCAGCCAGCCCTGGTTCAGCAACTCTCACACCAGCAGCCTGTCTACAGCCTCACTCTGGCTTCCATCAGCCTTGGTTGCAATCAGAAAGGTGACTCCACCATACTCCCAGTCCCAAATTTTCCCAAAACTGTGTACTTTGCAATGTCCAGCCCTTTCCCAGACAGTTCAGAGAAATAATGTCTTGTTTGTTCCTCTAAAGACACAAAAGCACATCACATCTTATTAACTGTGGTAAGTGCCCCCTTCCATTTAAACACAACTCTCGGTTGATAATAAAAAAGAAAACAAATTTATTACCAATAGGATATAGGTTAAGTGATCCCAAGTAAAAGGAGTAAAGTTAGAAAGGGTGACAAGCAAATAAAAGTGAAAACACAGATCTAAAATTTAAAACTTAATTGAGTGAGATACAGACTTTGTTCAAGATGGTTTCCCTGACCAGTCTTCCTTTTTTTCGTGCCATGGCTGATGTTCTCTCAGTTAGGACTTTCCACAGAAGCACAAGGGCTGGCTTCCCTTCCCTTCCTGGGTGAAAGATCTCCGCCTAATCAGATTTCTCACCTTTATTTAGCTACCAGAGACTTCTGTCCTCCTCCCACCCTCCCCAACCCCCCCCATTGGTTGAAGGACCCATCTTTTTCAGCTTTCCCTTTTGTCTATCTAGTGATGAATGACAAAGATCACTTGTGTCTTTTCTTATATCTTCCAGAGGTAGGATGATCTCATGTTGTTTCCCATTCCTGTGGGCTTCCCATTCCCGTGGGCTTCCTATCCCCCTTATATAAATGGTGCTTCCATTGTTTTGAATCTGCCACAATTAATTAACGTAGGAGACAAGTAAATAGCTGCCTTCTCTCTTGTTTGGAAGGGAAACTGTTTCTCTCTGTTTGGCCATAGACTTTAAAGCATAAAATCATTAAGTACCCATATTTCCTCATATAGTTTAATACATACATTTCACAGTGATATTGACCACCAGTGTGTCATTAGCTTCCAGAAAAGTTTTTACTCTATACTCTTTTATAATACAGTAATATTGTATACAAGCAGTTGATTTGATTGCTTATCACTTGAGGGTTAGACTACTTGCCTTTATAGACCAGTGAACATTTGCAATGGATTCCTCTAGGGGTCACCCATCAAAGTAAAGTTTCATTCAAGTTGTGAGGAAGGTGATATGGAGTTTGGTGGTGAAAGAAGCTCCATGCTCTTTTTCTTCCCCCACTTGTTAGCATAATAGCTTTGTTTACCCAACACAGGTATCCGCAACCTTTGGCACGCGGCATGCCAGGGTAAGCCCCTTGGCCAGTCGGGCCAGTTTGTTTACCTGCCACATCCACAAGTTGGGCCAATTGCGGCTTCCACTGGCCATGGTTTGCCATCCCAGGGCAATGGGGGCTATGGGAAGCAGCAGCCAGCACATCCCTTGGCCCACGCCACTTTCTGCAGCCCCATTGGCCTGAGATGGAAAACCGCGGCTAGTGGGAGACGCAATCGGCTGAACCTGAGGACACGGCAGACAAACAAACCAGCCTGGCCCACCAGGGTGCTGACCCTGGCGGGCCGCAGGCCAAAGGTAGCCGATTCCTGACCTAACATGTAAAAAATGGACCATGATTGTTTGCCTGAAGACAAAGCTGGCCAGAGAATCAAATACACATTCCTTTGCCTAAGGCATACCTGTTTACCAACTCCCCCTGACATGCCTGGCTTATACATCTTAGAGATAATTCCAGCATATATCCATAACTCTTAACACACACCATGCACACATATCACACAAGAATATTAATGATCAGTGAGTTATTATTTTTCAAATAATACCTCATAGAACATGTTTTGTACAAAGGTTATTACAACAGTGTTTAGGGTGTGAATTAAGAGTCCTTAGGGTCACAGAGGGCTAACACCATCCTTGGATGTATAAGCAGGGAAATACTAAGTAGGAGTGGGGATGTAATATTACATCCATATATGACATTGATGAGACCATTACTGGATATTGTGTTCCATTCTGGAATCCACACTTCAAAAAGAACGTTGAAAAATTGGAAAGTGTTCAGAAAAGAGCTACAGGAATAAGTCAAGGATTGGAAAACCTGCCTCATAGCCAGATATTTATTACGCTCTATCTATTTAGCTTATCGAACAGAAGATTAAGAGCTGACTTGATCATGGTCTTTGAATATATACATAGACAGAAGATAGTAAAGAATTCTTTAATCTACCCAGTAAAAGTATAACAATATCTACCAGCTGTAAACTAGACAAATTCAAACTAGAAATAAGGTGCACTTTTTAAACAGTGAGAGTAATTAACTATTGGAACAACTTATCAAGGTCTGTCATAAACAGATAGTTAAGGGTTAATGCTTCTTTTACCTATAAAGGGTTAAGAAGTTCACCTCGCCTAGCTGACACCTGACCAGAGGAACCAATGGGGTGACAGGATGTTTCAAAAGGAAGGAGAGAAGTTCCCTTTGTCTTGGTCAGTTTCAGTTTCAAGATCAAGGAACCAGCCTCTTACCAGAGTAGTAAGTTTTAGAAAAGAAAAAATAGGTTTATGTTTATTTTCCTTTGTGACTTTGTGAAATTAGAGGAATGATCAAATTGGGAATTCTTTTGTGTACTAAGTTTTTGCCCAGGGAAACATCCCTGTGTTTTGGATCTGTTGTCTGTCAAAGTAGCTGGTATGCTAATCTCTCCCAGAGGTTTTTTCTCTTTTACCTTTCCTTTCTTTAATTAAAAGTCTTATTTTTAAGAACCTGATTGATTTTGCCTTGTGTTAAGATCCAAGGGGATTGGATCTGGACTCACCAGGAATTGGTGGGGGGAAAAGATGGGGGATGGTTAAATTCTCCTTCTGTTAAGATTCAAGGGTTTGGATCGGTGTTCACCAGAAAATTGGTGAGGAAGTCTCTCAAGACTACCCAGGGAAGGGAGTTAGTACTTGGGAGTGGTGGCAGCAAAACCAGTTCTAAGCTGGTAATTCAGTTTAGGGGTTTCACATGCAGGTCCTCATATCTGTACTCTAAAGTCCAGAGTGGGGATGAAACCTATGATAAGGTCTATGGTAGATTCTTGACTTGAAGTCTTTAAATCAAGAATGGATGTCTTTCTAAATGGTATGCTCCAGTTTAATTACAAGTCACTGGGCTTCATGCGGGAATTACAGAGTAGAATTATATGGCCTGTACTGTATGTAGTCAAGTATCAGGGGGTGTTAGTCTGTATCCACAAAAACAACAAGGAGCCCGGTGGCCTGAAGAAGTGGATTTTTTACCCACGAAAGCTTATGCCCAAATAAATCAGTTGGTCTTTAAGGTGCCACCAGACTCCTTGTTGTTTTTGTACTGTATGTAGGCACTCAGACTAGATAAATATAATGATCCCTTCTGACTTTAGAATCTATTAATCACAAAAACATCCACTTATAATTACCCGCAATGAACAACAATACTAACCTTCCCACCCGGGAGAAAATAAATACATATAACTAAGTGTCAGCGATAGCCCTCATTCAAGGCTAGTCCCCGTTAACATCAACAGGAGCTTTAGCTAAGAACTGACTGAGTGAAACTAAGGATCTTAGGAAAGTTAACTCCATTTCTTGCAATAATCTGCTTTGATGTGGTTAGGCTAATCAGCTACTCCACAAGTAATTTGAGTTAGAATTAATCCAGTTACTAACTGTTCATATCCACGTAGCTAAGTATATTACACGTCAGTAACATAATGGCCAATGGTCTCCCCTGCTAGCTAGTCTCTTCTAAAGAAAAAATGCCAGATTCCTTTTGAGCTACTTCATAAATGGCGAGTGGAGAAATTCTCCTTGGAGAAGATTCTTCAGTGATGAAAATCTGATGGAAACAGCTCCTGTGCCAGAAGAGTCCCCACTCCCCAAGCTGCTCTAACTGATGCCAGGGATAGCCTGGAGCAGGATTAAAGAACCTTAAGTGACTGCCTAACAGTGTCTCCTTCCTACGCTTCCCCTTCCATGCCACACACGGGGAGATGTAAACCCAGTGTGTTTCCCAAGTGAGGTTCTTGCATGGATCCAAGTGTTCTTGACATTTTTGAATGACTTACCTTCATGCTCCCAATAGGATATATTGCAGGACTTCAATGCCCCTGTGCCTGCTACATGCAGTAGTGGGTGAATTTCACTGTCACTGATTTCATCGCAATACTGTTTACTATGGAAGTACTATGGTCACTTCTTCCACTTCTCTGCAAGGTTCCTACTTGGGATTCAGGTGGCTTCATTTGCTCCATTATTGCCAAAGTTTGAGTTTTTTTTTGACAAGTGTGCACACACATGAGTGCTGGTAAAAGACTGATTTTTATTTCTTGGCCCTAGTTATCTGAAATGGGTCAAAGTTGCAAAAGGTTAACACTCCTGTTATCTGACAGAGATCAGCATGCACTGACCCAAATAGGAGACTGAAACAATCCATGCCTCGTTCACTTTTGAAAGGATATTTGGAACATAGTCTTTGCCCAGATAATTTTCTCAAAATCACAATTAGAATTCATGTTTGTAGTGTTGTAGCCCTGTTGATTCCAGGATATTAGAGAGAGTGGAAGCTGGGTGAGGTAATATCTTTTATTGGACCAACATCTGTTGGAGAGAGAGAAAGAGAAGCTTTGGAGCCATACAGATTTCTTGTTCAGGACCTAGAGGAGAACTCTGTATAACTCAAAATTTTATGACTTATCTCCTGGCATTGTGTAAAACAAACAAACATTTACATCACAGAAGATTACAAGAGTTTCAAGGCACCCAATATTTTATACCTTCTAAAAATTAACGTACTCAGAGACAAGACCAAATGAAGAAGATGTCAAGATAATTTTTATAAAGCAAAAATCAAGGAAAATGTTTCAATACCAGACAGCCTCCTAAAGTATAACAAAGTTCAGTAGCCCTATTAATATATTATAATCTACTATTTGTATTACAGCAGGGCTTATGCGGCCCAACTCAGATCAGAGCTCCATTGCACTACACACTGTAGATACACGTAGTAAGAGAATATCTTTCCCGAGAAGCTTACAGTCTAAATAGACAAGACAGACAAAGGGTGGAAGGAGAAACACAAGAGAGCTGAAGTGACTTACTCAGCATCACTTGGCAGATCAGCGGCAAAGTAAGGAATAGAACTGAGGTTCCTGATCCCCAGTCAAATATCCTGTTCACCAGACCAAACTGTCATTCAGTTATTGTCTGAGTCTATGTTGGTGTCTCTCTATTAGTTTTTGGTTTGTTTGTTTTTTTTAATCAAGTGTCGAGAAGTCTTTCTGATTTTGGGAAAAACAGCTGGCCAACTCTTCCATGTAGTCTAGCAAGTGGACGTATTACCCTGCTGTGAAGAGGAGGCCAATATACAGTTTGCAGAAACACCTACTAGCTATAGCTCTTTAGACAAAACATGAATTTAAGTTTAATTTCACCTGTCATAAGAAAAGCATTAAAAAGCCATAAACTTTTATTTGTGTCCTACGCACAGTAGCACTTTTAATTTTAGCGAAGCCAAATGATTCTGTCTCACTGAGCTCCTCAGTGCCATAGAAGTATGAATTATTGATATTGCTTGACTTTAATATTTGATCAAATATCAGAGGGGTAGCCATGTTAGTCTGGATCTGTAAAAGCAGCAACGAGTCCTGTGGCACCTTATAGACTAACAGACGTATTGAAGCATGAGCTTTCGTGGGTGAATACCTACTTCGTCGGATGGATGACATGCATACATCCGATGAAGTGGGTATTCACCCACGAAAGCTCATGCTCCAATACATCTGTTAGTCTATGAGGTGCCACAGGACTCTTTGCTGCTTTTAATATTTGATGTTACTTTGGAAGGAGATAGCATATCCAAATCACAACCTGTGATTAGCTTCTGACCTGTGACTAGATTATGAAGGTCATCCGAAAGAACTGCCAGGCAATCAAACACAATTTCTCCAAATCGAAAGCAGGCCTGCAAATTTTCTGTTGAGTTACACTTTTATCTATTATTTATCAGACAAAGGTGGGCAAGGCTTAAAATAAATATAAGAACCATTCTGAGAAGGAGGTGTGGTGTCCTCACTGGTGTCATCTGGCTGTATGTGACATTTTGTAAAGAGTTTACTTAACAGACTGCAAATTAGCACTAGATAATGTGATCTGAAAGTGGAAGCTGCTAATGGCAAGTTTATCAGTTAACAGTGTGAAGCAAACCTGGAGATGGTAACCAAATAGTCATTAAGTGCTGAAGCAACCGATTTTGCAGAGATCATTACAAGTAAGGATCACATTCAATGGCTTACAATACCAGCTATAATATTTGAGAAAAATAGCATCTGTAGCCCAGCTGGAGCAGCTGTGTTGGAGAATCAATCATTGCCTGGCAACTGAACAACTGATTTTCCATCAATCAGTACACAAAGCATTCTGTTAGGTTTATAAAACACATAAATTTGCTCCAATCTCTGCAAATGCAATAAGTGGGTTAGAACAGTAACAGCAACAGATAAAAGGCCGTTTTAAAGCAGTTATTGGGCTTTATCTGAAAGGAACTGTATTTATATGCACCCTAAATATAATGTTACAATAATAAACAGATGAACAGCTCACTGTAATTAGCTCTGACCATAGGCAGAGCCAAGAGAAATCCAGAACCCAAGACGTTTTTTCCCCTTGCAAACATCTTGTGGTACATGACTCTGTAATTTTTCTTTTTGATAAAATGGCCATTCACAGAAACAGTTACGCCTCAGCATGCCAAGAACTCATAAATCCTTGTAAATTCCTGCAGCCTAGGCTGTTTTCTAGATTTTTATTGGCCTAGCTCAGCCCATCAGCAATACTGCAAATCTTGTCATTCTGGGGCAATGACACCAGTTTCAGTAATAATTTCTCTGAGCCCATTTTTAAAGAACAATAAAAGGAGAAACTGTGTTTCTGACCCAAAAATTAAAGAAGAAATGAGAGGTTGTTTTATCCCAGAAGTACATACAACTCGGTACCACAGCTATGATATTTTAATACTCATACAACATAAGCCTTTTGCTGAGTGCCAACCCTCAGAAAGGGATAGGAATGCATTTGTGTGCAAAGTAATTCCAGTAACTATTCCTTTACAAAACAGAACTGAGATAACCAACAAGCTAACCCAGCAAATCTTGCTAGTTAGATATCAATACCCCATTGCAGACGTTATTGTCCCGTGCATAGGATCCTACTATGCCATGTGGAAAACAACATCCTCTCTATACGACACTCTGAAGCCAGGAGGCCCCACATCTACAGTCTCCATACTATCAAACACATTCTACTAGAATCTGGTTATCTATTTAGGATTTCACAACCCTTCCTCTCAATGATTAGTCAGCCATCTCCCAACTGCTGAGGTTCCCTTTGCTGAAAGCAGTGAAGGCTTATGCAGATACTGTTGACTTTAAGATCCAACTTCCACATTACCAGCTAGACTCACCACTGCATTCCCTGCTTAATCAACAAGAGAGTTACCTGCTAGCACTGGTTGAAGAGGCAAAATACATTAAGCAACAATAAAGACAAATAAATGCAGTAACAACAGACCCAGAATCACACAAAAACAAGACAGAAAAATCACCAATATATATAACCAATCACAACCAACAGGTCAAGATAGATACAGGGAGATACAGCAACACAAGGGAAAGTTAACAGACAGCTGACAATAGTCTAACATAATCATCATGTAGACAATTGTCATTTAATGTAAGGCTCTATGAGCACTTCTTTAAAATGACTTTTCCTGTATGCACATGGGAGGTAAGCACAGAAAGGGAGCCTGTGAGCCTCTTTTCTAGCTTGGCCATCATTTGCTCAGTCCAATAAACTCTCACAACCTTAGCCCGGCCAACTAGCCAGCACCAACGGGTATCTACACAGCAATTAAAAGCCTGCAGCTGCCCCATGCCGGCTGACTCAGGCTGCAGGGCTGTTTAATTGCAGCATAGACTTCTGGACTCAAGCTGCAGTTCGAGCTCTGGGATGCTCCCACCTTGCAGAGTTCTAGACCACAGTTTCCAGCCCATGCCAAGAAGTCTACACTGCAATTACATAGTCCTGCCGCCTGAGCCCTGTGAGCCCAAGTCAGCTAGCACAGGCCAGCTGCTGGTGTCTAATTGCAGTGCACTGCAGACATACTCTAAGGCTACGTCTACACTACAGGATAAATTCGAATTAGCTTAAACAGATTTTATAAAACAGATATTATAAAGTCGATTGTGCACGTCCACACTAGGCACATTAATTCGGTGGTGTGCATCCATGGTCCGAGGCTAGCGTCGATTTCTGGAGCGGTGCACTGTGGGTAGCTACTGTAAAATAATGAGGCCAATAACGTCGATTTGCGTCCACACTAACCCTAATCCGATATAGTAATATCGATTTTAGTGTTACTCCTCTCGTTTTGTAGAAGCACAGAAATCGATTTAAAGAGCCCTTTAAATCGATATAAAGAGCAGTGTAGTGTGGACGGGTGCAGCATTAAATCGATTTAACGCTGTTAAAATCGGTTTAACAGCGTAGTGTAGACCAGGCCTAAGACAGACTATAGGGACAGCTCAGTGTTTGAGCATTGGCCTGCTAAACCCAGGGTTGAATCCTTAAGGGGGCCATTTAGGGATCTGGGGCAAAAATCTGTCTGGGGACTGGTCTTGCTTTGAGTAGGGGGCCGGACTAGATGAGTTCCTGAGGTCCCTTCCAACCTTGACATTCTATGATTCAATCAGTTATGAAACTGTATAAATATAGAAATCTCATTACAGAAACTACCAGAGATTTTTAAAACGAAAATATGGAAAATCTCTGTCTCTCTCTATCTCCTCTGTAATTGAACAAAAAAATCAAGAACATCTTTTTTTTATGGAAAGATTTTTAAGTTTTCAAAGAAAGCTGATTTAGCAGACTTTTCTTTTTTTAAGCTAGCCATTGCCAGTTGCTGTTTTTCTCTCTCTTTGGCTTTCCCCCACAGTACATTACTCTGAAAAATGTGTAAATGGGACTCGATGTCTTTGAAGCTCAGAGCAAACTGTTGTAGGAAAAAAGAAATTTCAGGCCTAGAATGCCAAATGTGATTCAAACTTTCCACTAAATAAAGACTTCAGTTAGCAATTCTGTTGCAGCTAGAAGATGAAATTAAGTAGTGAGATATTTGTGAATAGCTTCTGCCATTAGAAAGCATTGATACTACTTCCTAACATAGATGCCAAGCAAATACATAGGCACAGTTTAACTACCTATCAGGAACTAAATAAAGGATTTGTTTTACTGAATACTCCCTATGTGTACTATAACTATGGAAACAAGTCTGAAATCCAATTGACTTTACATTTACAGGCTCCTAAAGAGCTATTAAAACATAAAAGTGAACTACTTAAATCCTGTTTGAAGTTTTATTTTTCTTTAATGTGTTTTTCACCTGGGTAATGATTGTTCATACTTTGGAGCATGATGAACTGTGACTTTTTTGCAATTTCATCCAGCTGAAAATTTTGCTATATTTAAATGGAAAAATAACAAGGTTTGCCACAGAAGAGCTGTTGTAAGAAACCTGGCCATGTCCAAGATGCATTTTAAAGATACAACAACAAAACATTTCACATTCATTTATTATGATGTATTATAATTTAAAAGTACATTACAATCCACATTGGGACCTCTATTGCCATCTCTGCCATGAAACGTTTGTAGTCTAATAGACAAGACAACCAAAAGGGGAACTAGAAAAGAAGTAATATTATCCTCAGTTTATACATGGGAAACTAAGGGACAGAAAGATTAAGTGACTTGCTCAAAGTCACTCAGGAAGTCTGAGGCAGCACCAGAGACTGAACCCAGATCTCCTGAGTGCCTGTCCAGATCCATAATCACAAGGCAATCCTTCCTCAAATTTAACTCATCAACCCCTGACATTATTAGCAGGATGTGTGTCTGCATGTGTATTAAATGAACATAATCTCCTATAGAGCTTTATTCTCCTCAAATAACCTTCTTAAATCCCTTTTCCTCACAGTGGTTGCCATCCCAGCACCTTTTAATCAGGCCTTTAATGCCCTGCACATATTAGTGGATGCTAGAAATGACCTGGATTGTTCCCTTTGCAGAAGACCAAGGACTTGATTTTGGTTTCTCTTACAGCAGAGGCAGCATGATGCAGTAGATAGGTCCTGGAGCATGGTTCTAAGTTGGAGTCTGTCCCAGACTAGACTAGAGAGACAGTATCCTTTACTGGACCAACTTCGTTGATGAGAGAAACAAACTTTTGAGCTTGCACAGAACTTTTCCTTGGGTCTGTGTAAGCTTTCTCTCACCAACAGAAGTTGGTCCAATAAAAGATACTATCTCACCCACCTTGTCTCTCTAACACCCTGGGACTAGCATGGCTACAACACTGCATACAGAATAGAATAGTTCTTTTCTATTCTAAACACTACCATTGACTCATTGTATGAAGTCAGGCAAGAGGGTATGTCTACACTGCAAATAAAAACCTGTGGCTGGCTCATGTCAGTGGACTCGGGCTGGGGTGCAGGAGGAGGTTTTGGGATGCTGGCTCTGGGAAGGTGCTCAGGGTGGGGCTTGGGGTGCAGGAGGTGTTATGGGGTGCTGGAACTGGGAGGGGGCTCAGGGTTGGGGTGTGGCCTCCCACCGGGCAGCACTTACCTTTGGTGGGTCCTGGTCAGCGGTGCAGTGTGGCTGCTGCTAAAGCAGGCTCCCTGCCTGTCCTGACCCCACACTGCTCCCAGAAGGGGCCAACGCACCTCTGAGGCCCCTTGGGGGGAACAGGGGTTATGTGGCTCCACGTGCTGCCTCTCTCTGCAAGCACCACCCCACAGCTCCCATTGGTCACAGCACTCCATTCCCAGCCAATGGGAGCTGTGGGAGCGGTGCTTGCAGGCAGGAGCAGTGTGTGGAGGGAAACCCTTGCCCTCTGCCCCTGGGGCCATGGCTGGCTGCTTCCAGGAGTGGTGTGGGGCTGGGGAAGGCAGGGAGTCTGCCTTAGCAGCAGCTCTGCTGTGCTGCCAGAGATCGCAATCAACTGGGAGATCCTCTAGGATCGACCAGTTTGTGACCACTGCACTACATGAACTGGTCAGGGGATATTGACCCAAGGGCCAGCAACATACAGATGACACACATCTCTATCTATCCTTCACCACACAGAACCATACCACTACAACCAATGTGGCTCAGTGTTTGGATGGGATCAGCTCATGAAAGAAGAATGAGCCCAAGTTAGAAAGAGGTAATGTGCATGGGCAGAGGAAAGTATATTGAAGAGTCTTTGCTTGAAGGCACAGCTCCACAAATGGGCAATGCAGTCTAGTCTAGGAATACTTGGATTCCTTGCTGGTGCTGAGCTCTCACTTAGCAGCATCCATGAGTAATACATTCTATCATCTCCAGTTGGCTAGGACACTTCATCCCATCCTGGTGGATGTGATCTGGCCTCACTTATTCATATCTTTGTCTCCTCTTGACTGGGCTTGTTTTCCCTTACTGGGGGATTGACACATGGTGACTGCTGCATTGGTGGTCGATTTAGCAGCTCAACTCTGTACTCCACCAGATCAAGAAGAGTAAGGGAAGTCGACAGGAGAGCATCTCCCATCGACATCACATAGTGTGAACCCCGCAGAAAGTAGATTAAGCTATATTGACTTGAGTTACACTATTCACAGAACTCAAATTGCGTACCTTAGATCCAATTTTCCCTGTAGTGTAGACAAGGCCTGTATTACAACAATGTGATATACTTGGGCATGAAGCCTTCAGTCCTTAGGAAATTCATACTATTGCAGCAGAACCCTGCAGCATGTGTCTTCAGCAACACAGGCTACCATAAGAACATCAGACCTGTTCTCAGCTCTCTACTCTGGCTTCCCATAATATCAAGTCAAGTTCAAGGCCTTCCATTTTTAAGGTGCTGCAGGGCCTGGACCTGGGATAGGCCCCCTAGAGCTCTGGGATAAAGACTGTGGTTGACAACTACGCTCCTCTGGCACAATGAATCCCTCTGCCATAAATCTAGATCTTATCTGTGTGAGAAGCAAAGCTTTCTCAAGGGCTGGTCTGAAACTGTGGAATGACCAACACAAACATCACCACCTTCTGCTCCATGCGTAAGACACATTTTTTTGATCTTGCCTTCTCCAATAAACATGACAACATGTGTGTATAAAAAAGCCCTCAAAACAAAACACTCCACAGCACACACTTCTCCTGTGGGGGAGGAGGGGTGGATGAGAGAACAAACAACATGTGATAGGATGTGTAGTCAGTCACATTACCTAATGTAGTAATAGAAGGCACTCTGCTACTACAGTGATGAGCACAGTATAAGAATCGATATAGCACCGAAAAGAATTTAGAAAGTTCCCAACACATAGTGGGGGATACCACTGATACATAATAAATAATAATAATAATAATTGTCTGAACCATGCACCATGCCTTATCTCAGCTAGCCTGTAATTTGATGAGGTTGCCATTTAATTAGCATAGAAAGGAACAGATGGGCCAAAGGCCCATCATGCACATCACCCAGTGATAGCCAATCCTTGTGACCATCGGCCCTATAACTTCGAGGCAGAGGTTGGAATGAGACACTCACAAGGACACATTTCTGTCAAGTATCCCTTGTTTCAAGAGGCCCCTGTCATTTTAGTCCCAAAGTTCCCTGCAACTCCACACATTTGTGTTCCCTCTCTTTTACTGTTGGAAATTATTGGCATCTGAAAGAAATAAAAATCAAATTGTGGCATAGCTTTCATGGTTTGTACTTGGTTTACCTCAGAGACTGTCTCCCCTTGTGCTGTGCCTCAAATATTGAGATAATCTAGAGAATATTACTTGTGGTATGTTAGCTTTAGATGGAAAGAGTGTTAACAATGGCCTACAATCCTCTAATTCACTTCCCCCCTTGGTCTGATGTGGTCCAAATGTGATGACATTCTCAGCACACAGTAAGGCCTGTCCATTCACATTCAGGCTTTTTCTGAGGGTGTGGAATGAACATAGTCGTAATGAGTAAAGAAGATTTTAAATGTTTCACTGGATTTGATGTAAATTTAGAGGAGTGGTATAGTTTTGTTTGTAAACTTTGCATATACACATAGAGAGACTGATAGGTGTATTGTATAAACTAGTCAAATAAATAAGCGGTCAGTGGAAAACTCCCCACCAGATATTTGGAACTCATGTTATTTTGTACCAGGTTTTTTATATTTATATATATATTTCTAATGACTATCACTCATATTAGAGTATGTCTGCGACTAGAAATCAGTTTCCACAAGTAGGGTTCAGGAGACATGCCACAGCGAGTTGGTATCTATGTTCCCTTCTACTGTTGGCCAAAGTGACATGATGATATTCTGTTGCTCATTCTGCTTCCTTTGTAGTGGAGTGCTAAGCTCACATGTCATGGGCCTCCCAGGTCCTTAAGTCTAGCCTGATAGATTGTATGTGCCACTTGATGCAACCCTTGTAGCAGAGTTTGGGACGGCCTTCCTATGGCCTTTTTCAAATTCATTGTACAGAAAGAACGCTGTTAGACAGTTGATTGTTATCCATCCCAGGTCATTTGCCTCCACACTTGCCAGGGCAGCAAGTTTGTATAATTTTTGGTAGTGCCCAGAATAGGTCCAAATCCCACGCCCCTCTCCCCACCTACCTAAGGCTCTGGGAGGGAGTTTGGGTGCAGGAGGGGTTCAGGCTCTGGGAAGGAGTTTGGGTGCTGGGTGCATGCTCTGGGCTGAGGCAGGGGGTTGGGGTGCGGGCTCTGGGAGGGAATTTAGGTGCAGGCTTTTGGCTGGAGCAGGGGATTGGGTGCAGGAGAGGGAGATGAGTGCGGTGCTTACCTCGGGCAGCTCCTGAAAGCGACCCGCACACCCCTGTGGCAGTAGTTCCTAGGCCAGGGGTCTGGGCAGGTCTCTGTGCACCGCTGCCCACAGGCACTGCCTCCACATCTCCCGTTGCCTGCAGTTCCTGGCCAATGGGAGCTGCAGAGTCAGCACTCGTGGCAGAAGCAGCATGCAGAGACACTCCCTCCCCCAGGGCCATAAGGCCAGTTCTGGCCACCTCCAGGAGTGGTGCAGAGCGAGGCTGGGCAAGAAGCCACCTTAGCCCCGCTGTGCTGCTAGCGGTGGCAGGAGCAGCCAGGGGCCCCAGGCCCTTTTAAATTGCCCGGGGGAAGCAGGTGGGGCTGGGAGATGCTCCAGGGGAGGCTTGTGGGGGTAGCAGGTGGGGCCAGGAGGTGCTCTGGGGGAGGCAGGCAGGACAGGGGGAGAGACCCAGGCCCTGAATATTCCTGGAGCACGGGCACCGTGGGCCATATAACTTGCCACCCCTGGCACTAGAATTGCTTCCATGCTTAGCATTGCTGCCAGCCATAGTACTTCACTGCTGATGATTTTGTCAGACCATTTGATTCCCATTATGCTGCATAGGTGGTGTTGTTGCAGACAGTTAATTTTTTGGCTGTGGTGATGATAAAGGGGGCAGGTCTCTAACAAGTACAGAAGACAAGGCAGCACAACAGCTCTGTAAACTTTGCATTTTATGGACACTTTGACTCCCCCATCTTGTCAATAGTCTTCTTTTGTAGATGTCCGAAAGCTAAGGCAGCTGACTAAGTGTGCTGAAAGTTCTTTGGAAATGCTGGTGTCGTTGGTAACCATGCTACCTAGGTAGCAGAAGGATTTGACATTGTTTAATTGGCAACAGTTCAATTTTATTTCTAGTGGTAATGGAAGTGATGGGTTTCTGCCAGGAGATGGTTGGTACAGGATTTCTGTTTTCCTTACATTAATACAGAGGCCAAAAAGGGATACAGCAGGGGCAAAGGAATTCAGTAAACATTGCAGGTCATTCTGGGAAAGGATGACGAACGCCGAGTCGTTGGTATACAATAGGTCCTTTACTTCACTTTGCTGGGATTTGCTTTTGGCCTTGAATCAGTGGAGGTTTAGAGGTTTGCCATTAAATCACGTTGTTAGAGCGACACCCATAGTGGTATTATGTGTGGTGATTTCTAGCCAAAAACAAAGTAAATAATGTAGAGCAAGCACACAGTCCGGTTTAACCCCATGAGCTAAAGAAAAGAGATCAGATGGGTCAGCACCCACTGATACAGGGGCCTGCACATTGTCATGGAAGCAACGTATAGGGTTAATTAGTTTGTCTAGGCTGCCAAACTTTGCAAGAAGGCACCAGAGAGCAGAGCGTCTGACAGAGTCAACAAAGGCAATGTACAGGGGCATTTGTTGTTCAGCAGCTTTCTCCTGTAACTGGCATAAGGTAAATATGTCGGCAGTGGTCTGTGATGAACGAAAACTGCACTGGGATTCAGAGAGTACATCATCTGTGATAACCTGAAGCCTTTTCCGCAACAGCTTACCAAGGGTTCTCCCAGTAATGGAGAGGAGCAAAATGCCTTGATAATTGCTGCAGTCGTGTCTGTCCCGTTTGCACTGGTAGATAGTCATGATTTTGGCATCTTTCAAATCCTAGGGTAAAAATCTTGTTTTCCAGCAGAAAGTAAATAGGTCTAGCAAAGCTTTGTGACGTATTGGACCATTGTGTTTCAGCACCTCAGCTGGGATTTCGTTGGTTCCATCTGCCTTCCCATATGCCATTTCCATAAATGCATTCATAGCCTCCTCCAAAGTTGGTGGATCTTCAAGTGGATCTTCAAATCAACCTGGACTTTGCTCGACTGAGTCTACTATTTGATCACTTGCGCTCAACTCACAATTGAGGAGAGTGGCAAAATGTTCTTCCCATCTTTCTAGTATCATACTGTGCTCAGTGGACAGGTTTGGACAATTATTGGCTATTCCTGGTCCGTAAATGGACTTTAACTCCTGAAAAAACCCTCAGGTGTTGTATTTCTATTGCTTTATTTCTCCACTAAGAGTACCAGGTTAAGCTCAAGTAAATTTTCCATTATCTTCATCTATTACCTCAGCACTTATCTATTTAGACAAAGATGTATTTTTTCTTTTCTATCTTGCTTTTGTACTATACCCATCACCATTCTATCTGTCACCTTAAGGAAGGCAGATAATCAGATAAAAGGCATACATTAGGAGAAAAATGCTGGCTAACTAACTCTCTGTCTATGTTCAAATGACAGATCTGAAACACGTTAAAAAAATTTGAGTTCTTCAAACACCCAAATCCCCAATTAGCACATGAAATTCTCTCTCACTCTCTCTCTGCTAGAAAGGTGAGCAAGCCATAAAGCTGGCTATAGTAATTGAACAAAATATGTTAATACACTCACTCTGCTTACAGTGCTTAGGTAGATATACTCCCTGTAGAATCTCTGATTATCAGATTATCTAGAAGACGCCACATTTTTAATTTATCTCATTTTTTTATAAGCTGCGCTAATAAAATCTGCACCCCATGGAAACCCCCTGCTCATTAGCTATTACCCAGCCTCAGGCGGCACAAGTCTGTTTACATTACAAATAAAAGATAAAATATGCTCATTGCCAGCTTTCCTACTCCCAAGGGACAAATTTCATGAATCTATCCTCAAAACTGTCTCTTCACTGCTCTCACCTGACTTCCCATTGCCCCAGGATACTCTGCCTTCATTTATCTCTTTTGGACTTAACAAACCACTACAACTACCTTAGATCAATTTTTTAAATCACGGTTTAATTATTTAGAGAGGAAGTGAGCTTTTGCTCTCCATTAAAACAACAAACCTTACCCCCAAGGAACAACATTAAATCATTGTTTAATCCTTATTACTGCCTTAGGCCTCCCTTGGTACTGTGGTGTTGCTGAAACTTCATTTCAATATTTACCACTTAGATCACTTAAGGGCTGTCAACTTTAATAAAATTTTATCAATTGGATACTTATATTATTCATAGTTTCATAAAAATAGGAAGGTCTGCCTAGGTATTTCCTATCCTCTATGAGTTAATTCCTTTGACTGCTAAGGGATTTCATTTTATTAACATTTGTATGTAATGTGAGTGATTTTTTAACTGATACATTTTGCATGAATTTACTGAACAATGTCACACCAAGTTAAATGAATTTTGCTGGATGCATCACTAAGTTTACAACTGCAAAAGCCATGAATCAAAAACCAGCCAGGCAGAATTTATTGTGCTGCATCCAAGAGACAAAGAATTCAAAAGATATTTCCGTGCTGATAATTATACATAGTGTCTAGTATAGCAAAGGTACTGTGTATGGTTAGTTGTGTAGTGGGAATAGCACAAGCTCTTGGTTTGCAGGTGGTTCTGGTGTCAGGGAATCTGTTAGAAGACTTCCCATGTTTGATGAAATGTGGTTCACCAGTGTGATTTGGCAAGGATGGCCTCAAATAAATCAATTAACTAATAAGTTAGTAGTAGTAGGATATGATTTTATATGCAACTCAGTTCAATGCCAATCAGCGAATATCTGCTAAAATAACGAAGCAATTTCCGGAGGTTTGATATTTAACTTATTTTGTATCAGTAGAAATGGTCAAATCCTTCTGCTTCTATACCCAAGCCACTTTGAAGCAAGGGGGTTCTACAGAGAAGTGTCACAGAACCCAGCAACTAGTATGCAGCTTCAGAGCTGCAATAGTTCCTTCAGTACTTACATTCCATTAGGCAATCTAGATCCTTGAATCGTCATAGACCCCATGTCCCACCTCTATACGGGAAGACCCTATAGATTCTGCTTTGAGCACTCAGGGTGTCACTTTACAGAAGCTCCTCAAATCCATCTCTCATTCTCCATGAAATGAAACCATATCGGTCCCATTGAAGCCAGGGTCTTCCCTGAACATAGAGGAAAGGACAAAGTTTACCTCCAAATTTGTATGAGTCTATACTTTAGGGAAAAGGGTATTTGAGTTGACTTCAAGAATAATTAATCTATGGGAAAATATTACTCCAAGAACTTTTCAGAATAAGAGTAATGAAAATATCCACAGTCACATCGGGCAGGCTAAAACATGTGTGCTGTAAAAACCATGACTCCCTCTTTAAATAGAAAGAGGACAACAGAGGGTAATTAAGGCTCAAAGAAGCCCTCATTTCTCTTCCACCTCTTTGTGTCCCCCGCACAAAGTTCTTGATCATCTTTGTAAGTCCAAGGATGCCCAGTGCACCACAAAATTCAGTTTGCATGTTCCACTTCCTGCAGATTTGTCCCTACCTCAATGCTTCCAGCTGATCTGCCCCTAAGGTCCTGCAGCAACCAAGACACCTCTGGCTGAAGAACCTGGATATTAAAGAGCCTGGGTAATATTTTCAAAAGCACTTACCTGACTTAGAAGCCTAAGTCCCATTTTCAAAAGTGATAGGTACATAGAAGCCAAACTCTCACTGAAAGTCTCACCGAAAATAGGATTCTGGCTCCTAAATCACTGAGATGCTTTTGAAACTTTTACCTCCATTTAAGTCCACCCAAGTGAAGTTAGAATTCTTACAAAAAGGTGGTGTGTAGAATTGGTAAAGAAAATTGTAAAAAATAAAATAAAATAAAATAAAATATCATATAAAGCTTTTTTTCATCAGCTTTATAACTGCTCAAACCTTCCTTCTCGCAGATTGTGAAGACTTGCTTAGTGTTTTTGTCAAAAGTTGAGATTTCAATTAAAATTTTTGTTAGAATTGAAATTTGGAAAATTTCAGCCAGCTCTAGTGGTGTGAATCTCATAGAAGTTATGAATTGTGTCATGTGTTATGAAATATTTAAATATGTACTAATCATTAATTTACATTCTATAAGGGCCCCAATGTCCTAGGTGCTGTATGCACATACATGGAAGTCTCAGGGCTTGTCTCTACTTACCATGGATCGACGCTGCAGTGATTGATCCACCGGGGAGTCAATTTAGCGGATCTAGTGAAGACCTCCTAAATCGACTGCTGATCACTCTCCCGTTGACTCCATTGACTCCACCAGAATGAGAAGCATAAGATAAGTCAACAGGAGAGTTTCTCCCATTGGCCCAGTGCGACATAGACACTGCAATAAGTCAACTTAAGATACACCACGTAGCTGGAGTTGCGTAACTTAGGTCAATTTAGCCCGGTAGTGTAGATCTGCCCGAAGTCTCACATACAACAAAAAGATGATCCCTACTCCAATAGGTTTACAATCAGAGTAATATGAGAGACAACAGAAGGATACAACAGAGAAATAACAATGAGACAATTATAATTAGAGTAAAAATCAGGATCACAGCACACTAGCTGCCTAGAGCTTTTCATATTATTAAAAGAGGAAAAAGTCTCTACCTTTAAGTGGAAATCTGATAGTTAACATTAAAAGCTGAAAGTGATGTGGATCAAGGAACACTACAATTAAAAATGTCTAAGAATTTAAACATTCGGAAGTAAGCTTCAGAGTAAATTTTGCCATTTTCGAGACAGTCTTCTTAGCGGAAGCTACAGTGGAGCAGACTAAAAGCAGTGCGTCTAAAATAACCTGGCTGTAACCTCAGCAATGGAGTCTCGAGCGCAGCTCCGTAATAAAATTGCTACTATATTAAGCATTTGAATGCTGGGTGATACAGAGGAGAGATTGGGGCCTCATATGCTGTCTGGTAAACCAACTGTGATTTTAACTAAAAGCAGATGCTTTTAAAGAGAATAGGTGCAACTTGCTCTTTCATGCAAGTCACGCTCAATTCACAACCATGTTCTTAGATGTACACCTTCAGCACAGGAGTTCATATGGCCTAAATTGAATGTAATAATCCAGATGGGAGTGCATTGATTCTGCATCCTTCCAAGTAGAGGGTCATATTATGTAGCTCTTTCATTTCAAAGCAAATAAAAATGTGAGCTATTCACTGCAACTGAGAGTGCAGGGAATTTAATCTTTACACTATCCCTATGAAGATGCTTTCTATTTCTGTTTATTTTGCCTTGCTAAGCTTATTGCTGGTGCTAAAGAAATAATGAGTAAAAGACAAACGATTCAGGGGATTGGTAACACCAACTTTCACTTCTTGATGACTGGTTCTAATTCAACTCAGGTCAATTGTAACTGAAGATTTCCAGCTGGTGGCAGTTCAGTGGCCTATGTAAAATGAGTTCATCATCTGAATCCATTTCCTAGTGGACAGCTGCCTGCCTAAAAACAAACAACGACCTGGTGCTATTAATGGTGCCCAATGTCAACAGCTATGAGAAGGTGAATGGGCCTAGAAACTGAACTGTGCACCTAATGAGAGACAAACCTGTTAGGCTGATGCAGATTGGAGAGGCGGTGTTTAGAAACTTGCTCAAGATGTACCAAACCATTCTCTTCTTATATAGGACTTTAGCCTTAAGAGCTGTCAATCCAGTAACTTTCATGAACACCACACTCACTTAAAAAGAAAGCAGATTATCTAGCCCAGACTGTACTCAGCTTTGATTTTATTTTCTCAATACATTTCTTTGTTTCATGTAAAACCTATTTTACTTGTTGATGCATTTTTAAAGGTGTCTTCTGGGCAGTTTGGTCTAAATCAGGGGTCTGAAACATGTGGCTCACCGAGTTATTTGCTGCGGCCTGCCAAGCTCCCCACAGCCCCCTGCCTCCCTCCGAGTTATTTCCTGCAGCCCCCAAGCTCCCCTCACCTGCTGCCTCCCCTCTGCCCCCCCCAGGGCACTGCATCCCCACTCGTCTGCCTACCTCCAGGCCCTTCCTGCCACCAAACAGCTGTTTGGCGGCACTTAGTGCTTTCCAGGAGCGAGGGAGGAGGAGCAGGGAGCTGCGCACTCAAGGGAAGAGACAGAGAAGAGGCGGGGCAGGGGCAGGAATTTGGGGCAGGGAGGGGGCAGAGTTGAAGTGGGGATTTTGGGGAAGGGATAGGAATGGGGGTGGGGAAGGGGTGGGAAGAGGCAGGGCAGGGGTGGGGCCTCATGGAAGGGGTGGAGTGGGGTGGGACCAGGGGCGAGAGGGGGTGTCAGTGATGCAGCCCTCTGGCCAATGTACTAGTACCCATGTGGCCTTTGTGGTTATTTGAGCTTGAGATCCCTGGTCTAGATGTATGTGTTCCAAACTACGTCCTTCAGTGTGGGAGGGATTTTTGCAGGACATTTCTCTTTGTCATCCTCTCACTGTCCATGCACTGTCCTCCTGTGCTAGAGTCAGATATTGCCAAATTGCACGAGCTTACCACCTTATGGAGCTTCCTACTGACAGAATTCATTTTTTGTTACATGTGGCGGTGTTAATTCTCTGGTAATCAGCCCTTTTTTTAGTTCAGTTAAAATGAGAGTCACAGTATTTTGCACTTTTGTTGATGATATTTATAGGTTTGGTTTTGTTTAAAGAGCTAGTTGGTGTTAACAACTCTAGTAATATATCAAATAAAAATTATATAGCACCATTTCAGCCAGTGGTCCAATCCTGGGCCTTGTCCACACTAGGAAAAGCTGTAAGAGTTTTTCTGCATTGCTACAGCTCCACTGTTGGAAGCTGTCGTACAGACAGCCCTTAGCCCTGTCTGTGCTCCAGCTTCCAATGTTGGTAGCATCTGTGCAGAAAAATGTGTACAAGTCTTCCCTTTATATGCACCCTTAACAAGTCTGTTATGACAGTTTCCTTCTATAAGTGACTGTAGCCTTATAAGGAGAATCGGGCAGCTTTTAAAGTAATTTATTATCAGGAAATAGATTATTTACTTTGGATTTAGTTACTTCCCACTTTAGTTCTCTATGTGGACCAATCTATTAATTATTTAATACTGATTTACAAGAGTCTGAAATGTATATTGTTCATGCAGATTCTGTTTTGTTCAAAATAAAAAAATAACATAGTACATATACATATGCACATACACATTATTAGAATATTATTAATATCTATTGTGTGTACAAACCCTTAGTGAATCATTTACCACTTTTTTAATTTGAAAATTATATTGGTACAAGTTATTTAACTTTGAAATAGTTGATGCTGTGTTGTGATTTTTATGAAGGGGCAAAATAAATTAAATATTGTTATGACAAACACATTTGGTCAAACCATGGTTATTTCCCTCACCAATTATCAGAATATTTTGGACATCCCTGGAATCTTTCAGATACACAGGATTGTATTATATGTAAGGCTGAGATTTAGTCATGGATATTTTTAGTAAAAGTCATGGATAGGTCACGGACAATAAACAAAAATTCATGGCCCAGTGACCTGTCCATGACTTGTACTATATACTCCTGATTAACTCTTGGGTGCTTTGGAGGCACTGCTGGTGCTGCAGGGGGGAGGGGTCTTGGACACCACCTCATGCTAGAGGGGACGGAGTCTTGGATTGCTACTGCTGGCGGGGAGTGGCCCGGGACCACTGCAGCCACCACTGGTGGGAACAACCCAGGACCACCGCTGTTACTGGGGGGCGGCAGGGGGGCTCGTGCGGCTGGTCACATGGCCACAGCACGGACAGCCCAGTCACAGAGGTCCCAGAAAGTCACTGAATCCGTGACTTCGGTGACCTCAGTGACAAACTTGCAGACTTAATTATATGTAGTCAGAGTCAATTTTCCCTAGATTATCCACCTACAATCAACACAATTTGAGCAATAAAGACATTAGGATTTTCATCCAAGTGAATGGGTACAGAATATCCTTTCCTCCTCTACGTCTTGATAAAATATTAAGGAAATGGCAAAAGAACACTTAAATTAATTACATGTGTTTGTATAGCACCGAGCACCATAGGCACCGACTCCGTGGGTGCTCTGGGGCTGAAGCACCATGGGGAAAAATGGTGGGTGCTCAGCACCCACTATTAGTTCCTCCTCAGCCCCCCAGTGCCTCCCAGCTGCCAGCGGGCCCCATGGATCAGAGCCTCCCCAGTTCTCCCTGCGCCTCCTGCCCGCCATGAACAGCTGTTTTGTGGCATGCAGGAAGCTGGGAGGGAGGGTGGAGGAGTGAGAACATGAGACACTTGGGGGAGGAGGCGGAACTGGGAGAGAAGGGGCGGGAAGAGACAGGGCAGGGGTGGAGCAGGGGTGGGGGAAGGGATGGAGTGGGGACAAGGCCTGAGACAGTGCCAGGGGACAAGCACCCCCTTGCACTTTGGAAAGTCAGTGTCTGTGCCTAGCACAATGTGACTGTAATCTGGTTGGCCTCTAGGTGCTTCTATCTTAAAATGTAAATTAATATGCATATTTAACTCAGAGATCTACTACCTATACATAATTATATGAATTTGAAATGTGCTTTCAATACTTAAATCAGTATCTATCTTTGTTAGATGCTTATACGTTCCCCAGTATCTGAGTGCCTCACAGGGTATGTCTATACACGAAAGAAAAATTTGTGGCTGACCTGTGACAGCTGACTCAGATTTGCAGTCCTCCATGGCGCTTCTTCATTGCTGCATAAACTTTTAGGCCCAAGTCGGAGCCCAAGTTCTAGGACCCTGAAAGGTGGGAGGGTCCCAGAGCTCGGGTTCAAGCCCAAGCCTGAAAGTCTACACAGCAATGAAACAGCCCCACAGCCATAGGTGCTGGAACTAGGGGTGCTGCAACACCCCCTTACTTGAAGTGGTTTCTATCATATAGATGGATTATAAAATCATGAGTGATTTGGAGAAAGTGAATAAAAGAAAGTTATTTACTTGTTCCCATAAAATAAGAACTAGAGGCCACCAAATGAAATTAACGGGCAGCAGGTTTAAAACAAATAAAAGGAAATTCTTCTTCACACAGCACACAGTCAACCTGTGAAACTCCTTGCCTGAGGAGGTTCTGAAGGCTAGGACTATAACAGGGTTTAAAAGAGAACTAAATAAATTCATGGAGGTTAAGTCCATTAATGGCTATTAGCCAGGATGTGTAAGGAATGTCCCTAGCCTCTGTTTGTTAGAAGGTGGAGATGGATGGCAGGAAAGAGTTCACTTGATCATTACCTGTTAGGTTCACGCCCTCTGGGGCACCTGGCATTGGCCACTGTTGGTAGACAGAATAGTGGGCTGGATGGAACTTTGGTCTGACCTGGTATGGTCATTCTTATGTTCTTATGAGTTCAATGGCTCTCAGCACCCTCACAATACAATTTTTTCCAGCACCCCTGCCTGAGTCCTGGGAGCCCAAGTCAGCTGGCATGGGCTAGCCATGGGTTTTTCTTTGATGTGTAGACATTACCCACAGTCTCTAATGTATTTATTCTCATAACACCCAGTGAGATTTTTACATTTTACAGATGGGGATGATACCACCTCACAAGAGGTAGTAAGAGCTAGATTTTTACAAGTATATAGGCACCTAAAGATGCAGATAGACACCTAGTGGGATCTTCCAAAGGTGCCAAACGATGGGAGTTAGGCACCTAAATGCTTTTGAAAATCCCTTGAGGCACCTATCTACACCTTTAGATGCCTAATTCCTTTAAAAATCTGGCCCTAAGTGACTTGACCGAGGTCACACTGGAAGTCTTTGGCAGAGAAGGGCCTTGAACCTGGGTCTCCCAAGTCCTAGGCTAGTGCTTAAACCAGAACTTGAAAATGCTTCCCCTAAAGCTCTTACAATTGTTAGTATTTCAGCCTCTGCTCTTCAATCCATGTGTAAATTGAATTTACAGATTCTTCTCCAATTAGATATGCTGTGGTCTTTTGAATGCTACCCAAAACATGACAACATTCACCATATACACTACACTACTATATGAAAAAAGTGTATAGTATGACCATGCAAGGTTTTATTTATGTTCCTACCCTATGCCAGTCTTCAATACAGTACCAAAGACCGTGAGCAGGGTCATTTTGCTAACATTGTATCTACATTTGGTTTTTCTCAGTTTTGGTAATGAAAGAAAGTCTGCAATCAGAGAGAGATCTGCAGAAGCAATTTTGTAGGAAAAAAGAAAACAGAATCCCATGTTTTGGGAATATGAAATTATCTCTAAAAAAGCAAGAATATTGTAGCTACATTTACTTACAGTAAAACTGTCACATCACAAAATTTACTCTACATTGCATTTTATGTGGAAAATTTATCTTTTCAGATCACTCCTTTTCTAAGAGTCCATTTATTATCAAACTGAACGTGATTCTATTTTTATAAAGTGATCACAATAAACAGTGGAAAGAACAGACAGATTGAAGTGCAGTAAAAATTATTTATGTTATTTTGAGACACTGTGGGCTTGTCAGATACTTGAGAAGAATTTTATGAAAATGTAATTAAACTCCAAAATCAAATCATTTTTTCCTTCCCATTATAAATGAACCATTTTATAACAAGGCATATTAAGAATACTTGTCCTCCTAAGATTATGAAAAAATGTTGTTTACTTTTATTATCATGTATTATATTATGAATCACAGCCTGCAAGTGCCTACACCCCTTTAAAGAAACTAATTGCAAGCCACTTTCAATATTTCTTCTTTTTTAATTTAATACCCTCAGAGAGACATAATTGGGCTGGAGGGGAGAGTATTCACTGAAGTCATGAATTTGCTGTATAAATACAAACAAGTAAGAGAGCTAATACAGTAAGGGAATATGGGATTAATTTTGAAATTGTCTGATTAGTGGATTGTTGCCCATCAATAATTGCCTTATATTTTCCCAAGGCCTGTCTTTATTGGAGTCTGGCAAGTGCATCTGCCTACAGAATCCGTCAATCAGTTCTTGCAGCTGGGAGGGTCTTTAGAGAGACCACAATTGAAAGCCTGCTGGGGCAAGTTGTTGGACAAAGCAATATATACTAGACATGAGAATCAGAGCAATCTGTTCCATTGACAACATTTTACTTGCTAAAATTTTCTTATTCTGCTTGACAACAGCTATTTTAATATTTATTTTGAGCAAAGTGCTGCTCCCTAACTTGTGTCTTTAAAAAAAAATAGTTTCTATAGGATACAGAAAAAGCACTGCATAAATTTTTTTTCTTCATAAACATGCGTGTCATGGGACTGTTTTTTGCTCTTTTTTTTTGTAAGATGAATTTTTCTCCCTTAGGGTGCTGTTATGAGTTGCATGCAACCGCTGGAATTTTACAAGCAACACTGAAACTACTGGGAATATTAAAAAAAGTTTCAGAAAAGTCACCCAGAGAGTTAGGAATGGATGATGCTAAGGTGCAATTTCATTTAATTAACTGTCTAAATAAGTAACTCATTCAGATAGAGAAAGAGAAAGAAAGTTAACCCTTTTCTGTATTCTGCATTAATACAAATCAATAAATCTGCACCCTCAATAGAATGGAACCTGAACAGAACAAAGATCACATCGTTTGATCATAGGAGAAGAATCTGTTGACAGAACTCACCACAAACATCCTACTTTTAAAACCACCCCAAAAAGCTTCAGAACTCCTGATGGTCTGTTTGTTGCATGTCCATTTCTAGAAATATTTATGTCTCTCTACCTTGCCAGCAATCAGCCCAAAATATACAAAAATGGATTGGCATGTGAAGACACTTTGTTTATGAATAGAAATGAAACGGTAATAGAACAAAGATGGCAAGATATTTATATTTTTAGTTTTGCTCTATGATTGGTATAATGAATATTGTTTTCAGCTGTGATTATAATTTACATTATTTTCAGATAAGAAACTGAATTATCTGCCTCTATATCTGAAGCACTGTGAAATGCTGAAATTATTTATTACCAGTGCAAAGCTAGCTTTAAGGACATTTTGTCCCAAATTGTTATGAATGACAAAGCTTTGATCTCCATTACTTTCTGAGGAACAACCCTGAATGCCTAATTATTCTATACTCTGTACCACTGGTATATACCAATCTGCCAAGTGACTTGACATCATGAAAATACTGAAATGCATCTTAGCCTGAAATGACACATAATATCTTAGTCTGGTTCTCTTCATGAGGACTCAATGCATTAGGATATTATTTACCATGCAGATAAGATTCTCAAACTGAAGAGCAAGGTTTTCCAAAAGACCCCTCAGCTCCCCACTTCCTTTTCATAAAGATACAAGATTCTTCAAACAAGACACCTTTCAAGCTGCGTTGAGGAAAGAATGGGGTGGATCCGGGGGGGTTGACTGGGGTGTCGCTCTCAAGGGCGACCTCAAAACGAGTGCTTCTGGCCCCGTAATGTTTTGCCAGGCTGGGTAGGTGAGCAGGAGGAGGCAGGGCAGCAATGACTAAAACTCATGTCCCTATTCCTTCTCTTTGCAGACCCCCGTCGAGGTTGCCAAGGCCTTGGCGATGGAGGTGGCTGGAACTACTTCCTCGCCAACTGAGGCATATGAAGACCCAGAAAGAGGAGGGTGGACAGAATGTCCTTCCGCCCATGCAGCCTCACATCTGTCTACTCTGCAAAGAGTCCAACCCCATCAAATGGAAGGTCCTGGATTGAGGACTGCATCTCCTGTGATAGACCCACAATCTGAAGCCAGGAACTGCGCCTCATGACCACTGCCAAAGTAACCACCCTGGCCGATGAATCAGCTGTGTCCCACGCCACTTGGAGGGAGCACCATGCAGCTATAGTACCCTCCTCAAGAAGAGCCCCGAATTCTTGGGCCGAGTCTTGGAGCAGGGAGTTCTTGAATTTACTGAGGGAGTCCCATAAGTAAAAGTTATATCTCCCCAAAAGAGCCTGGTGGTTTGCGACCATGAACGGAAGGCTGGCTGTGGAATAAATTTTCCTTTCAAAAAGATCCAGCCTCATGGTGTCTTTATTTTTGGAGGTAGAACTGGATTGCCTCTGTCTGTATTCCTCGTTGGCAGCTGAAACAAGCAACAACCTCAAGGGAGAGTGGGTGTATAAATATTCGAACTTCTTGGCTGGGAAAAAATACATGTTTTCAGCCCTCTTGCAGGTGGGTGGGATTGAGGACAGAGTTTGCCAGAGGGCTTTAGCAATCTTTAGGACCCCATCATGCACCAGGAGCATGACATATGCGGGGGTTGATGCAGACAGCACATTAAACAAGATGCCCGATTGCTCCACCATCACCGCCACCTCTAGGAGCAGAGCTTTGTGCTCCTTAAAATCATCTGGAGAACTAGCATGGGAGGACCATGCAACAACCTCATCTGGAGAAGAGGAGGATGACTGGACCACCAGGGAAAGGCCAGGTCTTCATCCCCCATTGGGGAAGGAGGTTTTGGGATGAGCACTCACTCCTCGACCCTGGCATCTGATTGTGCTTTGCGCACCGATCTCAGTGCCATCTGTTGCTTTTCTGAAGCGGTGACCAAAGACTGGTGCGAAGGAGGTACAGGTTTGCCTCAGGCACTCCAGTAGGTCCATTGAACTGGCCACCTGCCCTGCTCCCAGGATGGCATCGCGGAGGTGGACTCCGCTTCAAGTGCCTGTTGCGTGGGTGCTGCCTTGGTGAAGGGCTGAACTTGCTTCCCATGCCAGAGAAATCCCCTTACAGTGACCACGGTGGGGCTGTCGACACCTGAGTCTGGAGGCTAAATGTCACAGTAGATGAACGATGCCTTGAATATGTGGATCGGTGCCGGGAGTGGTACCATGTTGGGGAATGTTCCCATGGTCTAGGTGTCGGCAGCTTACATCAAGGAGATGGCTGCTGGGAGGATGACCAGTGCTGGCTATATGGTGACCAGAGTCTCCCTCTGGGTCAACCTTGTCAAGAGGGTGGACACTGGGAGTGTGATCCAGACAATCTGAAGCAACGAACTGATGATCTGGGTTGATGTGGGGTGTGACAACAGAGAGCACTGCCTCGACTCCAGGGACCAATGCTGTTTGCTTGCCCTCTGGGAGGTTGCTACAGCTGGCTTGCCCTCATAGGGGGCCTTTGCTGGAGTCATCACAACATGTGGTGCCGGCTGCGCTAGGAGAGTCCTTTGATCTCCGGGTGTTGGGAGGGCCTGGGAAAGTGGTGGCTCCGCCAAGAATCTGGGACTCCTACTACTCCCTGGAGTCAATGACAGATCCCTTGGGGGACTAGAAGGCCCATAGAGGGGGCACCCCCATGTTGTTCCACAGCAGGTGGGTGGCCCGATCAGGGTCCTTTACCTGTTGCCCCTTGAGTCTTTCATGGTTGGTGCCGGGTCACGCTGTGACATTGCACTTTATATGATTTTATGAAAACATGGTAATGAGTGTAAATATACGGTAACTGGAATATGCTTCATGCAAAAGGTCTCTTGTAAGGTATCATTACAAAGCTTATAATCTACTGATTCATCCTATTTGTATTGTATCACTCTTGTATCTGAAACTAGAAATACGAAATATAAATCTGAGGCCTATTGTAATTATGCAAAATGTGGGCCATTAATGGTGGTTTGGAATCTTGATGACTCCATTAACTAGGACAATTGTCTGTAGATGGCTCTGTTTACTTTAGTCTTTCCTGTATGCTGGCAAGTGGGTAATGAAGTCTTACAGTGACAGGTGATCATGTCACCTGAACTGGAATCCATCTTTAACCTGGTGCTTTTCCATTTAGAGGGAGAAGTTGTGACCCAGAGAGACAAAAGATTCCCACCTTGTGCCAAAGCTATATTAGGGGGTGAAACAGAACAAAGGGGGCGGCAATCATGAGAAATCCCTAGCTACCACCTGAGCTGCAACAAGGGCTGTGCCAGGGGAAAGGATTGTGCCCAGACTAAGAAGGCGTCCAGTTTGTGATAGAAGCTTATCGAAACATCTGAGGGTGAGGTTTTATCTGTATTTAGTTTTCTTACATATTAGGCATAGACTTGGGTGTTTTATTTTATTTTGCTTGATAATTCACTTTGTTCTGCCTGTTACTACTTGGAACCACTTAAATTCTACTTTTTGTATTTAATAAAATCACTTTTTTCTTATGAATTAACCCAGAGTATGTATTAATAGCTGGGGGAAGGGGGGCAGACAGCTGTGCATCTCTATCAGTGTTACAGAGGGCGAACAATTTATGAGTTTACCCTGTATAAGCTTTATACAGGGTAAAATGGAATTATTTGGGGTTTGGACCCCATTGGGAGTTGGGCATCTGAGTGTTAAAGACAATAACACTTCTTAAGCTGCTTTCAATTAAGCCTACAGCTGTTAGGGAACATGGTTCAGATCCGAGTCTGGGTTTGCAGCAAGCTAGCGCGTCTGGCTCAAACCAGGGAGGGCACTGAAGTTCCAAGCTGCCAGGGCAGGAAAGCAGGGGCAGAAATAGTCTTGGCACATCAGTTGGCAGCTCCCAAGGGGGTTTCTGTGATCTAACTCATCACATGCGCATCTTGGATTTCTTCTTAGGCACTGGCCAAGGGGAGTGGTGCTGGGTAGAACCTGGTCCAGAGATGCACTGTGCATCAAGGCTCAAGTACTGGGAGTCGAGTCTGGCCAGGATGGCTCTGAGGCTGGGTGGAGAGCAGCCTCCATGGATATTGCGCTCCTTCTGTGTTCTCGGATGAAAGTACTTACAGATGCAACACTTCTCTTTTACATGTGATTCCCCCAAGTACTTCAAGCAGCTGCTATGGGGGTCACTAACTAGGCCTGTTACAGTTAGCACAGAACTTAAAATCCGGAGACTGGGGCATACCCTGCCTGTGGCAAAGTCCCCACTGGAACCCTAACTTACTAACTACATTGTTTAACAACTACTTCACTAACTAACTATTGTCAACAAAGCTATTTACAAAACACTAATGCATGAATCAAAGGAGAAACCACTAATCGCTTGCTAGGCAAGTGAAAGAGGCGCTCCGACCAACCGGAGAAAGGTATGGTACTTTTGTTCTGGCCTGCAGAAGGGCTAGACTGTGGCTGGCCCTGAACAGGTCTACAAGCAGGGAGAGCTCAGGCTCCGCTGAACAGCGTCCATCTACAATGGCTAAAGAGAGGAGTTGTTGTTCTGTGCTAGCATTGGAACAGTAATCGAAAAGAGGAAGGAATAGGGAGGAACACAATGGCTCCAGCAACCCCTTCCACTTCTGATAACTGCTGCCGTAGCACGCTGTCAGCCACAATTTTTTCTATTACTTTTAATTTATTTATTATTTAGGCTTACAACATATAAAAAGGTGCCCATTCCAAGCTCTGGACACCCTTCCATAATTAAACTTCCACAGCAGTGTCAAACTGGGTGGCCTCCAATCTCATCTGCATCCAACAAAACAAACAATACACCATCACAGGAGACCTAGTTAACAACTTCCTCCAGCCCCCAATTGGCCCCCTGCCCAAGTGCCTGGAAATACATAAAGGCCATGCAGCATGCCCTGACAGTGAACACATTTGGGTTACCTTGGACCAGCTGAAGGTAGAACCAATTCCAGCATGAAGGGCCACACAGAACATCCTTCTAGAAATTTGCACTTGTTTGTACTGAGAGGGCTTCAGCTTGACTGTCTCTGCTGATCTCAATGGCACAGCACGGCAGAGGGAGAGGCCATTTTCCAGGTGACCAACTCTCAAACCTTTTTACAGGTTAAAGCCAGTATCTTGCACTTGAACCAGAAAGCGATCAACAGCCAGTACAGATCCCAGAGCACGGGTGTGATGTGCTCCTGTTGTGAAATTTCACACAATAAGCAGGTAACCACATTCTGCACTAGTTTCAGGTTCTGATTGACTCAGTACATATCCCCATGCAGAGGACACTGCAGTATCCAGTGACCCAGGTGACAGGGATCTGGACAATTGTGACAACGCCACTGTAGAGAGAAGATCCTACTCTTCTTGCGAACAGGGGCTGCTAACAGAGAGTTTTGCAAGGGAGTTCTCCAGGTGAAGGAGGAGCAAATACAGCATCTGTGGGGTAAGTGACTGTCTGTAGTGTGTGTGTGCTTGTGTTTGGGGGTTACCTGCTGCGTGCTGAGCTTGTGTTTGTCAGTCTGTTTGTTTGGTTGTTTGAAGGACCGTGTGCTGTGGCTGGCAGTTGGAGGCGGTGAGCTTCAAAGGAAAGTTTGAAAGCTCGAAGCCTCTGGTAATTGGCTGAGTCTTAATCAGTGGGCGGGGCGTTAACTCAGGCCAGGGCTTTATAAAGCCATGCACAAGCGACCAGGGGCTGCTAACAGGGAGTTTTGCAAAGGAGTTAGGGAGGGGGGTCCCTTGTTGGTCCTACCTGTTCCCCTGTAGTCCCCTTAAAACCTATAATCCTAACCATATTCCAAAACCCCTTTGTTTAAACCACCCTTTCATTAACTAGGAGACAATGCAGGCAGAAGCCCAGCAGCAGAGTGGAGGCTATCCAGTTTATTGCGCTGAGTGTAGCATGTATGATTACCTGCCTTGTGGGTCGGTGGCGTATGTGTGCAGTCAGTGCAAGGAGCTCCTGGCCCTCAGAGACCACGTATGGGCTTTGGAGGCCAGGGTGGCGGAACTGGAGGAGCTGAGAGAGGCAGAGAGGTATGTTGATGAGGCTTTCCGGGACACTGTAGAATTGTCCCACCTCCGCTCAGACAGCCTCTGTGCTGTTGAGGAGGAAGAAAGGCCCAGGGAAGCAGAGCAGTCAATGGGAGCAGAGGGAAACCTTCCCATAGTTGGGACCCTCCTTCCAGATGGTTGCGGTAGGCCTCTCACACTGAGGTTACCTCTCTGGGGGAGGGAAACTCCAGTTGCTAGGAAAAGGCAGGTGTTTATAATGGGATATTCGATCATTAGAAACGTAGAAGTAGTTTGTGATGACCGTAGACCATATGGTGACTTTTCCTGCCTCGGTGCAAAGGTGTGCGGATCTCTCGAGGCATCTAACATTTACTTATGTGGTAGTGCTGGGGAGGAGCCGGTAGTTCGTGTAACTGTTAAGGTACCAATGACATATTGGGACAGGGTAAGAGATGATCGGAAGCCAAAATTTAGTCTGCTAGGGAAGAAGACTGAAATCCAGGGCCCTTTATGGTGGCATTCTCAGAAATGCTCCCTGTTCCATGCTCAGGGCCAGTAGGCCGGCACAGAGCTTCATGAGTCTCAATGGTGGATGACACGCATGGTGTAGAGAGAAGGGGTTTACATTCATTAAGAACTGGGGAATTTTTGGGATGGGGGAGCCTATACAGGAAGACATGGGCTCCACCTAAACCAAGTGGAACCAGAGTGCTGGCACTAAACATTAAAAAGGTTGTAGACGCAGTTTTTTAAACTAGGAGATGGGGAAAGTCCGACTGCTGCAGAGGAAGCAAGGGATCACACAGACTTCTCTTAGGGGAGAATCTGATGAATAGGGAATCTCGCAGGTTATAGTCAGGAACAGAGGACGGAAGAGAATAATGTAAGGCCGGATCAGATGATAAACGGAGTCCACATAAAAAAGAATCTGGCACACCAAAAAGGGCACGCAAATAAACAGGACAAGTTTTTTTTAAAGTGCTTGTAGCACAAATGCTAGAAGTCTAAAATATAGATAGGTGAACTAGAGTGCCTGTGAGAAGGAGAATATTGATATAAATAGACATCAACAGAAAATCTGGTGGACTGAGACAATCAATGGACAACATCTTCCAGGGTACAAATATATCAGAAGGACAGAAACAGTCGTGCAGGGGGCAGAGTGGCCATATTGTGAAAGAAAATGTAGATTATCAAATGAAGTAAAACGCTTAAGCGAATCCACATTTCATAGAATCAGCTATGGATAAGAAATTCATGCTCTAAATAAAAATATAAACATTAGGATCCTATTATCGACCACTGACCAGGACAGTAATTAGTGATGATGAAATGTAAGAAGAAAATTATGAGATGCTATCAAAATTAAGAACCCAATAATAGGGGGGATTTCAATTATCACCCATATTGACTGGGAACATTTTCACTCGGACGAAATTGCAGAAGAAGAAAATTCTTGATACTTTAAATGAGCTGCTTCATGGAGGCGCCTGTACGGAACACACAAGGGAGAGGCAACTCTAGATTTAACCTGAGTGGAGTGGCAGGAGCTGGTCCAAAGGTAACATACAGGAACCGCTTGGAATAGGACCCATAATAAATACATTCAACATCCCTGTGGTGGGAAGAACACCTCAACAGCCCAACACTTGGCATTTTAAATTCAAAAGAGGAAACTATACAAAAATGAGGGGGTTAGTTAACACAAAAGTTAAAAGGTAACAGTGACCTAAAGTGGAAACCCCAATGCAATTGGGCCCATTTTTAAAGACACTTATAATAGAGCGCCAACTTCAATGTATACCCCAAATAAGAAACACAGCTAAAAGGACTAAAAAAGAGCCACCGTGGCTTTAACACCATGTAAAAGAAAGCAGTGAGAATAAAAGACCTTCTTTTAAAAGAGGAAGTTAAATTCACCTATGTGAGGCAAAAGTAGAAGGAGGCCAAAAATTTGCTGCCAGCTTAAGTGCAAGAGTGTCAATAAGAAAAAGCCAAAGAGGTTTGAAGAATGGCTACCAAAACTCTCCAAAGGTAATAACAAAATGTTTTATAAGTACCTCAGAAAGCAGGAAGCCTGCTAAACAACCAGTGGGGCCCCTGGCGATCAAAATAACAAAGGAGCGTTTAAAATGATAAAGTCATTGCAGAGAAACTAATGGATTCTTTGCTTCAGTCTCACAGCTGAGGATGTTAGGAGATTTCCAAACTGAGCCAGCTTTTGCAGGTGACAAATCTGAGGAACTGTCACAGATTGAAGTTTCACTAGAAGACGTTTTTGGATATTAATTGATAATTCAACATTAACAAGTCACTGGACAGATGGCATTCACCCAAGAGTTCTGAAGAACTCAAATGTGAAGTTGTGGGAACTATTAACAAGGTTTGGTAACCTGTCCTTTAATCGACTTCGGTACCAATGACTGGAAGTTAGCTAATGTACGCCAATATTTAAAAAGGGCTCTAGAGGTGATCCCCGCAATTACAGACCGGTAAGTCTAATGTCGGTACCGGGCAAATTATTCGAAACAATGTTAAGAATAAAATGCACACATAGAAGAACGAACTGTTTGAGCAATAGTCAACAGGTTTCTGTTAAAGGAAATCGTGTCTTACTATCTATTAGAGTTCTTTGAAGGGGTCAACAAACATTGGACAAGGGGGGATCCAGTGGACATAGTGTACTTAGATTTCCAGAAAGCCTTGACAAGGTGTCTCACAAGGTCTTATGTAAATTAAGCTGTCATGGGATAAAAGGGAAGGTCCGTTCATGGATTGAGAACTGGTTTAAAAGACAGGAAGAAAGGTAGGAATAATGTAATTCTCAGAATGGAGGAGGGTAACTAGTGGTGTTCCCCAGGGTTCAGTCCTAGGACCGAATCCTATTCAATTTATTCATAATGATCTGGAGAAAGGGTAAACAGTGAGTGTGGCAAGTTTGCGAGATGATACTAACTACTCAAGACAGTTAAGACCAAAGCAGATTGTGAAGAACTCAGAAGAAGTCTCACAAATAAGTGATTGGGCAACAAAATGGCAAATGAAATTTAATGTGATAAATGTAAGTCAATGCACATTGGAAAATAAACCCCACATACAACATATGATGGGGGCTAATTTAGCTACGAGTCAGGAAAAAGACTTGGCGTCATCGTGAATAGTTCTCTGAGACGTCGACGCAGTATACAGAGGCGGTCAAAAAGCAAACAGGATGTTAGAGAATCATTAAAAGGGCATAGAGAATAAGACAGAGCATATCTTATTGCCCTTATATAAATCCATATAAACCACATCTCGAATACTGTGTACAGATGAGGTCTCCTCACCTTCAAAAAAGATATTCTAGCAATAGAAGGGTTCAGAAAGGCAACTAAAATGATTAGTGGTTGAGAGGGCCCATGCAAGGAAAGATTAAGAGGCTAGGCTCTTCATCTTGGAAAGAGGGACTAAGAAGGATAGATAGAGGATATAAAATCATGAGTGATGTAGAGAACGTGGATAATGGAAAGTTATTACTTATTCCCATATATATAAGAATAGGAGTCACCAAATGAAATTAGATAGGCAGCAGGTTTAAAACAAATAAAAAGAAGTTGTTCTTCACACAGTGCACAGTCAATTGTGGGAACTCCTTACCTGAAGAGGTTATGAAGGCTGGGACTATAACAATGTTTAAAAGGGAACTGGTAAATTCATGGTGGCTATGTCTCTATAAATGGCTACTAGCCAGGAAGGGTAAAGAATGGTGCCTTCCTGCTGTTTGTCAGATGTGGGAGATGGAGACTGGAATGGCAAGGAGAGAAACACTGATTGCCTGTTAGCTTCACTCTCTCTGGGGCACCTGGCATTGGCCACTGTCAGTAGACAGATACTGGGCTAGATAGACCTTTGGTCTGACCCCGTACGGCCGTTCTTATGTTCTTATGTTCTCACCAGGTGCAGATGGGTAAAAGTGTTCTTGGCCACAGCTACAATGAGCATCCAGGAGCAGCCCATAATCTAATTATATGTTGTAGTGAGGCGGCCTGGCCCCCAGCTGCTCCGGAGGACAAAGAGCCCAGCCGGAGGCCGGGCTGGGCGGAACTACAGAGCTCTGAGCCCGCCCCGCAAAGGGTCAAGCACTGACCCGGAAGTATAAAGGGGGTCAAGCGCCGACCTGGAAGTATAAAGGCGGGCCCTCCAAGCTCAGTGAGGCCCCAGTGCCCGGAGCGAGCGGACATCCCTCCGGGAGCTCGGGACTGGGAGACTCCTGCAACCCAGGGTAGCCGCCCAGAGTGGCCCAAGCTCCCCCGTGCTCGCTACTCAGAGGAGCGACTGGAGCTCCCCCATGCTCGTTATCCAGAGGAGCTGCTGGAGCTCCCCCATGCTCGTTATCCAGAGTTGCTGCCGGAGCTTCCCCGTGCTCGCTACTCCGAGGAGCTGGCGGACCTACCCTCCAGCCCTGGCTGGGACAAACCCATGCACCTGGACCTTGCGGAGGATGACCCCAGGATCCAGGTAAGCCCCGAAGGGGAGTCTGGAAGTAGCCCGGGGGCAGCCGACCCTAGTCTGGCTGCAGCACACCCAGACCCAATGTCAGTGTGTTGTGGCCAGGATCCCCACTGACCCAGCAGCAGACTGCCTGCCGCTGTTAGGGCCCCGGGCTGGGACGCAGAGGAGTGGGCCGGCCTGCGTCCCCCAGCCACCCCACTCATGGGTGGCAGTCTCCCCCCTTGCCCGACGCTCAGGCCCAGAAGCCTGGGCCTCTTACCTTGTATAGACTGAATTGCTTGCCCAGCCTGAGGGTCTGAGCCCTGCACCAGTGTTTGTTGCCCGGCCCTGATCCAGGGCCTGGGCTCTATAGACTGAACTGCTTGCTCAGCCCCTGAGGGTCTGGGCCCAGGGGTCTGGGCCCGGAACTGTTGTCGTCACCCCAGGTCGTGAGGTGGCCTGGCTCCCAGCCGCCCTGGAGAGGGGTGAACCCCCTCTCCCAACAGTGGACTTCTACATATATCTATAAATTGTGCATCTGTGTTACAAAATGATGGTTGCATTCCCTCCTGCTGATGCAAGTTCATACACCAGAACATTACATTGTGTACCAGTTAAGTCTGGTTACTCTTACTTTATCTATTACAAAAGCAAGGAAATGAGAAGTTAAGCCATCTATCAATATTTCCCTGTGCTCCTCCACCTAAAGAAGGGGCCTATTTCTCCACTGACCACATAAGGAGCAGAGTATTTACACCATTGCAATGTAAGGGAGAAATGTGACCATCTCACACCCACTTTGCACTGATGTAAATGACAGCACAAGTTGAAAGTGTGATGGAGAATCCGGGCCACAAACGTTACTACTACCAACACCGTAACACTGTCTCCAGGGTCTGACCAGCTTTCCAGCACTACCTACCCGTCCACACACACACAAGGGCAGAGGGACGGTATGATGTGTGGTCTCTGTATATGGCGGTGTCATTTTTCTGCCAAGCTATTTAATTTGGGGGTAAAAATACTTTCCCAAGATATCATTCACATTTCATTTCTAAAAAGACCCACAAATACATTTACTCTGCTGATTTTAAATACCATAAAATAAATGGCTTTACTCCATATACCTCATTGTCTCATGTTAAAAAAATCCACAGCTCAACCACAAATAAAGGCATAGTCTTTACTAGAAACATGACTGATGGTGAGATAAGAGGGTGCCCCATAGCAGATGGAATGCAGGACAGGAATTCCAGTTTAACTGATTACATATTAAAACAGTTTTCATTTAGTAATATACAGTCAACTAGAACAATAAAGCAATCTGTAGCATACGGAGAAAATAAAACTTTGACCACTTTTGTGTGTGGGAGGGTAGCTTGCTGAATTCATCACTCAAGAGAGATAGCCACACACACAAATAAAGCACTACACTCAAACAGACTAAAAAAACCCTGATAGGACTGAGCATCTCAGCCGCCTACTATCTTCCAAATGGTCATCAGCCTAAGCCCTTTAGACACTGTATCAATGTTTTCCTTTCTGTACTCACCTTACCATCCATCACCATGCAAATTTGCACTCGGTGGATAATATTTTTTAATACATGTGCCCCTTGTAAAATACAAAGCCTGAAAGAAATTCTGACATGTCCCTGTGCCATATGGACTGTCTGCTCCAACTGTGTGCTCCTCAGGAAAATTCTATTTTATTTGTTTTCCTATTGATTTTATTATGTTTAACTGCACACTAAATCATCCCTGAGGATGACAAGCTTCTGGAAAATTGATATAACCTGTCTAAATCTGCCTCGGGGAAGGAATGAAACCAAAACAAATGGCTTCTTTTAAATTCTTGATTTGCATCATCATCAGCCAGGAGAACAAGTGCCATCTTGCTTGGCCAAAGTATTTCTCTCTTCTAACATCTGAAGCCTGGGAATTGTTTAGAAGTTCTTCTTGTGGCTCTTCATACTGAAGGAAGACGACTGCAAATTTCAACAGTCTTTGACTGAAAAGGGAAGCTGAAGGTAGATTGGCAGCTAAGATCAATCAATAGTTGGAGTCATATGGGGAAAGTCTTGGAATCTACAACTCCTGGCTAAGAGGTAAGAGATTTAGTGAGCCTTGAAGTCTTTTATTTAACCCTCCCATTCAATGACTGTAGAGTGCAGCTTTTAAGTAAAATCAATAACAGCAAGGAAAGTTTAAAGTCTAGAAACTCTGTATAAGAGTCAACATCAGAGGTACTGGGATTTTATCTGACAGCTTGGACTTCACTATGAAAGAGTATCTGATTTTTATTGGGGGAAAGAAACAGTGATAGAATTCTTCCTTGAATCACAAAGTGGAAAATCCTATGTCAGAAACCTGAAAGTCACAAAGCTTGAGAAGGAAATTGATTTTGAAGATAATTGTAAAATCCTATTTCCAGACATTAAGCCAGGAAGAAAAGCCAGGGTTGTAATACTTATTCTTGTTAGGTAGGTCTTTACAGAGGCTGAAAGCCTCTTTCTCGCCAGAATACAATGAGAAAGCTAATTTTTTAGGGCGATATAGGAAAATAGAATCTGGATAAAATAAAGAAAAACCACTCAAGCCGAATCAGAGATCAAAGGAAGAGTAAACATTAAATTAGTCAACTTTGATGTTTTTGTTAGCAAACATGGGTTGGGTGATTTTATTTGTTGTGATTATAGAATAGCATCAGCTGGGCTTGTTTCTATCTATGCTGTCCTCATCAGTGGTGTGTATTAGCACCTGAAAAATGCTAAACTCCAGTAGGGAGATCTAAACGTAGATTGTTTTCCCTTTTCCCTTCCCTTTACACGAATGGATAGAGAGCTCTGGCTATTTATAAAGAGTTGGTCCCAGTGATAAGACTGCATACAACTCACTGAATGTTCTGAAGATAATTTTCAGGACCTTGAACTTAATCCAGTGGGTTGGAGCACTTCTTGACAAGCATGCTCTCATCAGTCTGTGCCATCAGTGCTTGAAGGTGGAAAGCATTTGTAGCAGCTGTAGCTATTTGGATATCCAGTACCAATGGGAATTTCAAGCAGGTCCCTAGGATGCAGACTGTTTTGTCAATGAAGACAAGGAGGGGAGTGGGACATCTGATTGCTATTGATCATGATAATATAGTGTTGAACAGCCATAAAAATGCCTACCTTCCCCTCCCCCCACCCACTGTTTTCCCTGGATTCATGTACTCTTCAGTCAGGTGCTGATCTACTTCAGACACCAGGTTAGTTTACGAATAATGCTATTTGCAGGCAATGTAAAGGAGGTGTAGAGCTGTGGTGCTGACGCCTCTGGCCAATAATGTCTAACAGTTTCCCGTAGTGGTTTGATTCAAATGTTCAATGAGATGGCACAGAGACTGAGTCTTGTGGGAGTCCACAGGTTGCCCATCACAGTCCTCTGCCTTCAGCTTGTGAAGGAGGACTGGAACAAACTTAGCTAAGACCAAAGGGATGCTACTTGGGCACGTTGAAAATGCTTTGGTGAACAAGCTGAGGTGCTGTCCTCACTCCTACAAAGGTGTCTATTCTGTTTGTCAAAATGGTATGAACCCTGAGGGAGAGGGATAGCTCAGTGGTTTGAGCACTGGCCTGCTAAACCCAGGGTTGTGAGATCAGTTCTTGAGGGGGCCCATTCAGGGATCTGGGGCAAAAATCAGTACTTGGTCCTGCTTTGAGCAGGAGGTTGGACTAGATGAGCTCTTGAGGTCCCTTCCAACCCTGATATTCTATGATTCTATGGGTAGAGGCGCTCTAGGCCCTAAAGGAATCTGGCTGTGATAACCTGAGCAAAAACTGACCCGCCCTCGAACAGTGGGGGGAAGGCCGAGATCACCGCCAGATGGACCTTAATCGATGAGTGGGACAAGCCTTGGAACTTGAGGTGCAGGAGGTAGTCCTGAATAAGCTGCAGCAAAGCACGCTCGGGATGAACACCTCTGTCCGCAATCCATCCTTTTGACTTGGCCAGATAGGTCACTCTGGTGGAAAGCTTCCTACTTCCCAACAGAATGCGCTGACCTACGGCCAAGCACTGCTGCTCCTGCACGTTTAGCCACACAGCAGCCAAGTCGTCAGATGTAGTGCCACCAGGTTCGGGTGCAGAAGACTGCTGTGGTTCTGGGACAACAGGTCTGACCTGAGCAGCAGCTGGAACGGGGTCGCCACTGAGAGGTCCAGCAGAATGCTCAACCAGTGTTGGCATGGCCACACCAGTGGTATGACGATGACTCTCACCCTGTCCAGTTTGATTTTCATGAGGACAGTGGGTAACAATGGCACTGGAGGGAAGGTGTACATCACGGCCCCAAACCACATGAGCAGAAAGGCATCTGTCCATGCCCTCAATCGAGTGGAAGATGTGAACAAGTCCACCCGGATAGTTCCCCACCTGTGGAAGATGGAACTGACCACTTCTGGATGAAGGAAGCACTCATGGCGAGACAAGAATGTCCTGCTGAGGTGATCTGCCAAAGCATTCTTGGACCCTGGAAGGTGAGTGGCCACAAGATGGATGTTGTGCTCTAAACAGAAGTCTCAGAGCCTGAGAAGTTCCTGGCAAAGGGCAGATGACCTTGCTCCAGTCTGCCGGTTAATATAGAAGACTGTAGCCGTGTTGTCTGTCAGGACCTAAATCACTCTGTCTTGTGTATGAGATTGAAAGGCTTGGCATGCTAGTTGAACCACCTTGAGTTCCATAACATTGATGTGCAGGGAACGATTGCAATTGGACCAAAAACCTTGAGTGCAATGAGTGCCCAGGTGGGCTCCCCAGCACAGGTATAAGGCATCAGAGACAAGGGTCACCGACGAGGCCAGGGCCACAAAGAGAACTCCTTCCAACACCAATGTGGGATCCTGACACCAGATGAGGGACGACAGTATGCTATCCGGGATCCTGACCACCCGGTCCATGCTGTGCCAGTTGGGGACACAGACTGACACTAGCCATGCCTGAAGAGGTCTGAGGCAGAGTCATGCGTGCCTGACCATGTTAGTACATGCTGCCAAGTGGCCCAACAGCTTCAGGTATGTGTGGGCAGTGGTGAGTGGGTGGGCCCACAGGCCTGTGATGAGGTCCACCAGGGCCTGGAACCGAGTCTCAGGGAGGAAGGCTCTGGCCCAAGTGGAGTCAAGGACCGCTCTGATGAATTCTATGCATTATAATGGTGTTAAGGTTGACTTTTTCTTATTCATTATGAACCCCAGGTCGCGACAGGTGCAATATACCAGGTCAAGATGTCTCACTGAACATTTGGATCAAACCACTACAGGAAACTCAGACATTACTGGCCAGCAGCAAATGCACCACAGCAGCAGCGTCAGCAGCAAATGCACCACAGCTGTACACCTCCTTTACATTGCCTGCAAATAGCATTATTTGTAAACTAACCTGGTGTCTGAAGTAAGTACTTATAGACAGTGATTAAGTCACCCCTTAACCTTCTATACCTGCTACAGGACAGGCCCAACAAGGAAAATAACAGACCACCACTGGCCATCACATACATACAGCCCCCAGCTAAAACCTTTCTAGTGCATTATTAACGATCTACAACCTATCCTGGAAAACGATCCCTCACTCTCACAGACTTGGGAGGCAGGAACCAATCCCTTTAGCAAACCTTGTTGCGTACTCTGTCCCCATATCTACTCTAGCAACACCATCAGAGGACCCAAACGCATCAGCCACACCCATCAAGGGCTCATTCACTTGCACATCTACTAATGTTATATATGTCATCATGTGCCAGCAATGCCGTTCTGTCATATACATTGGCCAAACCAGACAGTCCCTACGTAAAAGAATAAATGGACACAAATTGGACATTAGGAATGGTAACATACAAAAGCCAGTAGGTGAACACTTCAATCACCCTGGACATTCTATAACAGATTTAAAAGTAACTATTCTTGAACAAAAAACTTTAGAAACAGACTTCAAAGAGAAATAGCAAAACTAAAATTCATTTGCAAATTTAACACCATTAATTTGGGCTTGAATAGGGACTGGGAGTGGCTGGCTCATTACAAAAGCAACTTTGCCTCTCCTGGAATTGACACCTCCTCATCCATTATTGGGAGTGGACTACATCCACCCTGATTGACTTAGCCCTGTCAACACTGGTTCTCCACTTGTGAGATACTCCCTTCTCATCATGTGTCATTATATAATGCCTGCATCTGTAACTTTCACTCCATGCATCTGAAGAAGTGAGGGGTTTTTTTACCCACAAATACTTATGCCCAAATAAATCGGTTAGTCTTTAAGGTGCCAACGGACTCCTTGTTGTACCTATGAAACTATGTACAACAACCACTAAACCAGTCAATGGATAACCTCTGCAGGTCTTGCAAAGCAAGACAAGGTGCTCCAACCAACCATTATGGGCGGTAAGAAGGAACTGAGAGGGCTCAGGGCCAGCAGCACTTGATAAACCTCTGCATGTGAGTGCCACTCCAGGGGGTGCCACAGCCAACCCTACAACAGATACTGCTAAGGCTGAAATCTCTGACAACTGTGCTCGTGGGCATGCACACATCTAAAATGGAATTGACATGAGCAACACTTGAAGAAGAAAAGTGCTTAGCTACTACAGGGATTGGCTCTATATAAAATTCCGACTTAAAACAGACTTCCATATTTAGACAGAAGCAAATATTAATGTTTGCCATTGTCTGAAAGGGTAAATTTCAGGCCAAACGAATACTCTCTTCAGCTTTGAACTAGTTTTTGGGTGTCTGGGGTTTGTTTTGCATTTACGTTATCAACAATGATAGAATCACCAGCGAGTGTCCCATAAAGCACTTTCACATTAACGAGGCTTATTCAGAAGCAGAAATACTATATGAACAGGTCAAAGGCCTGAAGAAGTCTGAAAAATATGTTTTCAAACTGTTGACTTTTGTAGCATTTTGACCAGGGCTCTGACTTGGACAGACAAAATGTAATAAGACTGTTAAAAGGACTCTCTCTCCTTCCCCACCCAACAATGATTTCAGAATCCCAAAAATACCCTCTGTAGGGCCACAGAAGTTATTTTTTAGTTTTGGAAGTTAATACAGCACAGAGCTGGGAGATTAAATGATACCACATTCTCTTAACTAGTTCATAATCTCTGTGCCAACAGCTGTTTGGACATTTGTGGTTAGGAATCTCGCCATTAACAAAGATGTTTGATGTTCATTACATGACTGTTGCCCATTTGTGATCATCCGTTAAGAGGGGAGTTTTGCCCACTTACAAGCCCACTTCAAAGGGAGAGGTATCCAAGACAGACAGACATGGAAAGACTATATAACACAAGTGCCATTTCTTGATATCCTCTTCCTTCACTATTATCAAGGCTTGTGCATCACATATTGTTTCATACTTGGTGATAACTTTTGGCATTTGCAGTTTGAACTTAAAAATACTTTGGTGGAGGAAAGAAATGTCAGGCCCTTACAACTTGCAATAATACATTCTGTATTAAAACAGAAATCCAGAAAATCTTTACAGGCAGCTTGGCTTTGTAGACTTCGTTTGTGAAGGCAAATCAGTAGTGAAGAAAAGGCACCAATTCAAGATTGGACAGAAAGGAGGGTATTAGAGAGAACTGGAAAAATAAATGCCTAACTCAAAGGGGTGTGAGACAGATTAGCCTGTAGAACTGTCCATGTTATTTGCTAAGAAGTGTTAAGATATGTGAGCTGTGAAAGGGAGGTATTTGGGTCTGAGCAGGAGAACTGATGAAAGGAGTTTACATGTATGATGAATGACTTTATGTATTTCGTGGTTTGCATTGGTGGTATATGTAGTCTAGCAACCTCAACCCAAAGTTAACATACATTTTTGTGGGTGTGTGCACATATAGGTATACACGCTCACAAAAAAAATCAGTGGAGATATCTACGTGACAAGTTTATCACATGACTGCAGTTCATCACACTTCTGAACAACTTACCTGCTTTTCTGCTCACTAACTCATTTTTTTAAGACTTGTCCTGGAATTCTAATCCTCCAGGAAGTCTCAGTTTCTCTTAACCCCAGTTAACTGAACCTATCAGAGAAAGTTTTCATCCTTCTTCCCACCAAAATTATGCCCTGATCCATAACAGTTTTTCCATAGATAAGAACATCACGTTAACTCTGTTATCCCATTGACCTGCATGCCATCTTGACATAACCTGCTTAACTAATCACCTTTGAGCAGTGTGGCCATTGCACACTCACACCACATTAAGGTTTCTCTCTGTCCTTCTCTGCTTGTGTACATTCATAGACAGCCTTATAGACAACCCTAGCTTTTTTCCCTTAAAGAATAGATTCCAAAAATATTTATCCAGTCACCTTTTAATACTGCCTCAAAGTGGCATGGCACTCTAAACTGGAAAGCATCCATTTAGAAAGATAGAAGGGTTAGATTAGCCCAACCTTGCACCGCTCTATTCACTCACATGCATGTAGCAAGTAATGTTTTTTGGGGTAAGTTAAATGTGTTTGTTTTCTAGTCATGGCAAGAGTGGGTAAATATAGAGTGCCTAGGCTGGTAAATTGTCATGAATATTTTGCAAGATTGATTAGAAATATATTTAAAAATCAGATCATGTACATATGCATATCATAGAACATCAGGGTTGGAAGGGACCTTAGGAGGTCATTTACTCCAACCCCTTGCTCAAAGCAGGACCAATCCCCAGACAGATTTTTGCCCCAAATCTCTGTAATAGCCCCCTCAAGGATTGAACTCACAACCCTGGGTTTAGCACACGAATGCTCAAACCACTGAGCTATCCCTCCCCCCAAAAAAAGGCCCTCAAAAGGGGCCCATACCATCAAGTACACATACCTGTCCCCAGTTTCTCTATATAGCCAATGCTTCTTTACATCATCAAATGAATCCACTGGAACATGAACTATTTTTCATTAATTCATTTTCTCTAGCCTTTGTAATAGCAAGATGCACCTACAAAAATGGAATTTCTGTATTTTATTACAAACAACTTGTTTTATAAAGTTTTATCTCAAAGTATAGGAATTTAGCAAGACATTTCTAAGGGAGGGGCCCTAGTTGTCTGACAGTATTAGACTGTATTCAGTGATTCATACAACAGTTTGGGAGAAGAATTAATACTTAAGTAACAAACTTTCACTGAACTATCTAGATATTTTTTACTCTCCTTCTCCTGACAAGGGTGGTATATATCAATAAATCTCTAGGGTTAATTTTTTTGCTCAATTCCTTAAATAGCAGTCTTTCTAAATGTGAGTCACAGAGCTCTTTGTCTTTCTTGGGGAGTCATTTCAGACTATTAGATTTTACTGAATTTGATGCCAATCATTATTAGTACTTTGGAAACTTTCTGTACAGTTTTGTAACATTTACATTAAGGCTGTCAAGAGATTAAAAAAATTAATTGCGATTAATTGTATTTCTCAATTCATCTCATACAAGTACTGTAGTGCAATATCTTTACCATGAAAGTTGAATTACAAATATAGAATTATGTAAAAAAAATTTTTTTAAAAATGCATTCAAAAATAAAACAATGTAAAATTTTAAAGCCTACAAGTCCACTCAGTCCTACTTCTTGGTCAGCCAATCACTCAGAAACAGAAGTTTGGTTACAATTTGCAAGAGATAATGCTCCCTGCTTCTTGTTTACAATGTCACCTGAAAGTGAGAACAGGCATTTGCATGGCACTGTAGTAGCTGGCGTTGCAAGATATTTACGTGCCAGATGTGCTAAAGATTCATATGTCCCTTCATGTTTCAACCACTATGCCAGAGGACATGCTTCCATGCTGATGATGGGTTCTCCTTGATAATGATCCAAAGCAGTGCAGACTGATGAATGTTCATTTTCATCATGTGAGTCAGATGCCACCAGCAAAAAGTTCATTTTCTTTTTTGGTGGTTTGGGTTCTGTAGTTTAACCATCAGAATGTTGCTCTTTTAAGACTTCTAAAAGCATGTTCCACACCTCATCTCTCTCAGATTTTAGAAGGCACTTCAGATTCTTAAACCTTGGATTGAGCGCTGTAGCTACTTTTAGAAATCTCACATCGGTACTTTCTTTGTGTTTTGTCAAGTCTGCAGTGAAAGTATTCTTAAAACAAACTTGTGCTGTGTCATCGTCTGAGGCGGCTATAATATGTAGTATATGCAGAATGCGGGTAAAACAGAGCAGGAGACATACAATTCTCCCCCCAAGGAGTAAAGTCACAAATTTTATTGACACTTTTTTTTTTTTTTTTTTTTTAACAAGCATCATAAGCATGGAAGCACATACTCTGGAATGGTGGCCAAAGCATGAAGGGGCATACGGATGTTTAACATATCTGGAATGTAAATACCTTGCAACACCGGCTACAAAAGTGTCATGCGAACACCTGTTCTCATTTTCAGGTGACATTGTAAATAAGAAGCAGGCAGCATTATCTCCTTTCAATTTAAACAAACTTGTTTGTCTTAGCAATTGGCAGAATAAGAAGTAGGACTGAGCAGACTTGTAGGCTCTGATGTTTTACACTGTTTTATTTTTGAGTGCAGTTATGTAACCAAAAAAAATCTGCCTTTGTAAATTACACTTTCATGATAAAGAGATTCTACTTGTATGAGGTGAACTGAAAAATACTATTTCTTTTGTTTATCACTACTTTTTCTATTATCATTTTTTATAATAAAAAGTAATAATATAAAGTGAGTACTGTACACTTGTATTCTGTGTTGTAACTGAAATCAATACTGAAAATGTAGAAAAACATCCAAAAATATTTAATAAATTTCAATTAGTATTCTATTGTTATAAGTGCGATTAATCACTTATTATTTTTTTAATTTCTATTATTTTTTTTAGTTAATCACATAAGTTAACTGTGAATAATTGACAGCCCTAATTTAGATCAATAATTTATTGCCTTGCATAAATTACAAAGAACTCATCTGTCCTCTTTTTCAACAGATGTGTGTTGTGGGTTTTTTTTTTTTTTAACTAATGTTATGTTTTCAGGTGCAAGTTTCCATTCATTGGGAAAGAATGAATGACCAGTAATACCAGGTCCTTTATTAATCTACAGTGCTGACACCCTCAAAGTTAGTTTTTTCACACCATACAGCTACTCATGACCTCAGCCTTAATCTGAAGAACTATCCTATATATGAAGAGTGGGAGGTAATTTATACCTCCTTTTCTGTGGAACAGATTGCCTTGGCAGTCATCCCAGTTTATTTAGGAGTCCATTTCCATCAAACAAAACTGTCTGCAATGTGCTCTGTACTACTTAAATCCAACTCATTATGACTTACTTCAGCCAGAAAATCAAAATAGGACAGGGAAGAGAGTACAGATTAAATGAACGGCTCATTGATTACCGTCCTGCATCATGGTTCCCAATCTCTAGCCTCATTAAGATCAGCTGATATCAGACAATCAGAGACTTTGTCATTGTCATTTAGTTTTCATTATGTATTTCTTCTGAGTAGACATTTCAAGGAACAATGTACCAAGGGCTGTGGTGGATTCTCCATCACTGGCAATTTTAAAATCAAGATTGGATGTTTTTCTGAAAGATTAGCACTAGGAATTATTTTGGGGAAGGTCTATGGCCTGTGTTATATAGGAGATCACAATGGTCCCTTCTGGCCTTGGAATCTAGGACTGACCTGATCCTACCAGGTTCTGAACACCTCTATGAAGTACTGAGCACTCTCTATTCCCATAGTTTCTGCTGAAAATATTATCTGAAGCTTCAGCTAGTGAAAAAAAAATTACAATTAAGTAACATGATGTTCTGACAAGCACATCCTCACAATTATCTTCCTAGAGTGGAATGCTGTTGGTGCACAAAAAGTGTGAAGGGACAGGATTGCCCTTGGATTGTGCAGATAGTTTATGTAATCAGTACACTGAAAAAAATAGGTCAGAAAGATTTTTATTATGTACAGGTACAGAAAAAATGCTTTTGCAACTTTCTGAACAAATTAGAGGTACCTCACCGTGTTAATACGATACTTGCCCGAGCAATAAAAAAACAAAAATCTTTACATGGTAGCTTAAATAAAAACAGCAAATTACTGATCCAATAATACTATTACCATTATATCCAGATTTTAGTATTATGTGTTGCTGCTCTTCCTTGGTCTAAGCAGAGGGCATTTTTAAGCTTCTATTTTAGCTTCTACCAAGGTCCACTTTTAAGCCCTCCTTAAGAAAACAGCATGGTAACAGACCAATCGAGAGGTGTTTTTCAGTATGAAAGAACATGGCTGAGTCTGCTGGAGGAGCACAGACCAAAGGTGGATTGAGAGAGCAAATCTTGCACAGAAGAAAACAGGTAAGAGATCTGTCTGCCAGCGCACGGAGATATCACTTATTCTGCAAAAAGGTGTGTGCCCTAATAAGAGGGTGAAAGCCACTTCAGGACTGGTATTAAAGTGACTGTTAAGGGGAGGGAGCTTACAGAGTTCTGGAAAAGCTTCTGGAATTAAAAAGTGAAATTAAAGATTTCAAAAGTTGGATTAATTCCTTCATTTCCAGTATACTCAGTAAATACTTGAACTTGAAACTTTTAGAATCTTGGTGACAACATTTAACCTTTTAAAAAGAAATAAAAGTCTTAGTGGTGAAAAACTCATAAAACACGAAGAAGGTCCAACGTTATCCTTGATCGAGGGATATCAATATTGAGTACTTTAACTTCCACTCTTTCTCCAGGGCCCAATCCGAGACTTCTTCTCTTCTTGGCTTTAGAAAGTTTTGTTTCTGTTATGTTCCTAATTGGAATCAATCCTGACTTACCAACACCAATATCAACAAAAACTCCAAAGAGAGTAGCATTCTCTACTTTTCCAGTCAGAACTGTGCCAATGCTCAAGTCTTCAAGACAAACTATGCTTCTCTTGAAATCAGGTTTATCAAAATCTGTCATAAAAAATGAGATGAAAATCAAGTTTCTGAAATAAGATACTGGAAAGACAACAGTACAATTAAACTTGTGCTGAGGATCACCTATAATAGGCAGCCTTCTACTTTTGGAGACTAATTGAAAGTAGCTCCAGGATTTTCAATACATTTTCATTTGGCTTTCATATAAGCATTACCTCTACCAGGCAATGGATTTTCTTCTATTTTGCTAGTCCCTTGGCTGGTCACTTAAAACAATTTATACTACTGTATATGGAGAGCCAGGTATAGTGAAACCTATGGCAAGAGGCTACTCCAAGAGACCAACAAAAATTGGTTGCCTGATAGGATTTATAACTAATGGCTACACAGTGTATTGAAAGCCCTGTAAGCATTTGTTTGGGAGAAGGATTTTCTCTTACAGGTGGTTCTTAGCATAGATTTATAATCATATACATGGTTATATTTTAGTGCACATAATTGTACATAGTAAAGTGAATATTCAGTTGAGGTAGTCTGGTGATACCACTAAGCAAAAGGAAAGTCACTCAAATGGCTTATTCATACCATCATGCCTCAGAGATAGTCCTATATGCTCTCTACACATTTATACCAGTTTGACACCAGTATAATTCCACTAACTTCAAGGAAGTCACTCCTCATTCATACTAATGAAGTGGAGAAGTAGACATATATACTTTTAAATGCACAATGTTGGTATATTCAAGCCTGTATAGTACAGTATGGGGGAATTGATAGGAATTTCCCCCCCTCCCATTACTCACTTCTTATTTGTTGATCCTTTACCAAAACCTCTTTCCTTTGGTGCCACCTTGATACCTGCCCTTCTGCCTTTCCCTACAACTGTCTTTCCTCTTCCTGATGCGCTGAGCTTGATAGTTTAGCAGAAGTAATAGACTCAATTACCAGAGCGAGTCTAAATTTCACAAAAGTTAGACTGTGATTTTAAATGTTTTCCCCTTTTGTCTTTAAAAAAATAAAACACAAGTTAAAGGCCTAAAGCCAAAGTTCACTGAATGGGAGTCTGTGCGACTGCAGTGCACTTTGTATCAGGCCCTAAAATATTATCCAGATTGGCGGTGGCATCAGTAGACCCTGCATGACGTTGAAGTTTCCACTCTAGGAATGCACCTAATTACTTGACTCCAAATCAATTAATCTTTTTGTAATATTACACTGCGCAGAGGCATTTCAATGCAAAAGAAACTAAATAGCTGCTCAGGGCACTGGCAGGGATGAGACTGGGAGAAGCCATGAGAACCATTTAATGTTTAAAATGCTGCTTTTCGTTCCAGCCTGGCACGACCCAGTGTCTGCAGATTGTCCAGTTACCTGACCAGCCATTTAACTGCTGCTCTAAGTTAGTTTCTTTGTGCAAAACTCTTGAGATTTACTCCCTGGGGACTACTTTGGTTACTAGAACATTTAAAAATATGTATTTTAAAATCATCTTTCCAGTTCCCATCCCCAAATAGTTTTTCCTGTTTCAAGTTCTATTAAACTCATTGAGGAGCATTAAACAGCAAACAACAGAGTATTTCAGTTCAAACTGAAGGGAGCACTTTAGAAAACTAAACTACAAGAAACAAGATATAACAAACTGAAGAAAGAGGAACTTAATAGTAATGAATATAAATCGGGAGCTGGGAATTGTTGAAAATTGATTAAGGAAGCAAAGAGACAAGGAGAAATCTATGGCCAGCAGAGGTAAGGAAAATAAGAAGGAGTTTTCAATGTATATCAGAACAAAAGGAATCCTAACAATGTTATTGATCTATTATTAAATGGAAATGGTAGGAGTATCAATAATAATACAGAAAACAAAGTAGTGATGTAGTCATATCATTTAACACGCTTTCCATTCCAGTAGCTTCTCAGGAGGATGTTAAACAGTAGATAGTGAAGTGAGACATTTTTAAATCAGCAAGTTCAGATATCTTACATCCAAGCATTTTAAAAGAGCTGGCTGAGGAGCAACCAGGACTGTAAATGCTGATTTTCAATAAGACTTTGAACAATGGGGAAGTTTCAGAAGACTGTAAGACAGCTAATGTTGTGCTAATATTTTTAAAAGGGTAAACAGGATGATCTGGGTAATTATAGGCCTGTCAGTCTGACATTGATCCCAGGCAAGATAATGGAGAGACGGATATGATTAATCAAGTATTAAAGAGACGGATATGATTAATCAAGTATTAAAGGAGGGTGATGGTTTATAGAAAACAGATCCAGTCAAATTAATGTGATCTTTTCTGATGGGATTACAAGTTTGGCTGATAAAGGTAATGGTGTTGATGTCATATACTTAAACTTCTGTAAGGCGTTTGATTTGGTATTGCATGACATTTTTATTTAAAAAACCTAGAAAGATATAAAATTAACATGACACATATTAAATGGATTAAAAATGGTTAACTAATAGATCTCAAAATGTAACTGTAAACAGGAAATCATCTATTAATAGGTACGTTTCTAGTGGAGTCCCACAGGGATCAGTTGTTGGCTCTATTTTATTAATGACCTGGAAGAAAACAAAATCACCACAGATAAAGTTTGCTGATGACACAAAAATTGAAAGAATGGTGAATAGTGAAGAGGACAGCTCACTGACAGAGAAATCTGGATTGCTTGGTAAACTGGCACTAGTGATCCAGCTTTTTAATATGGCTAAATGTAAATATATACATCTAGGAATACAGGCCATACTTACAAGACAGGGAACTCTATCCTGGGACTCTGAAAAAGATTTGGGGATCATAATGGATAATCAACTGAACATGAACTCATAGTCTGATGCTGCGGCCAAAAGGGCTAATGCAATCCAATGCATAATAAGGGGAATCTCAAGTAGGTGCAGAGAGCTTATTTTACCTCTGCATTTGCCACTGGTGTGATCATTTCTGGAATAGTGTGTCCAATTCTGGCACCCACAACTCAAAAAGGATGTTGATAAATTGGAGTGGATTCAGAGAAGAGCAATGAGAATGATTAAAGGATTAGAAAACATGTCTGATAGTGAAAGACTCAAGGAGCTCAATCTATTTAGCTTAACGAAGAGAAGGTTAAGGGGTGACTTGTTCACTGTCTATAAGTACCTACATGGGGAGAAAAATTAAACAGTAGCAAGCCACCAGGATCAGGTGGTATCATACAAGAACCCTGAAGGAACTCAAATATGAAATTTCAGAACAATTTAACCTATCGTTTAAATTAGACTCTGTACCAGAGGACTGTCAGATGGCTCATGTAAGACTGATTTTTAGAAAAGGCTCCAGAGGTGATCCTGGCAATTACAGACCATTAAGCCTAACTTCAGTACCAGGCAAACTGGTTGAAAATGTAGAATAGAATTATCAGACACATAGATGTATGCAATATTTTGGGGAAGAGTGAACATGGCTTTTGTAAAGGAAAATCATGCCTCACCAATCTAGTAGAATTTTTTAGATCAACAAACGTGGACAAGGATGATCCAGTGGAAGTAGTGTGCTTGGACTATCCAAAAGCCTTTCACAAGCTCCCTCACCAAAGGCTCTTAAGCAAAGCAAGTTGTCATGGGATAAAAGGGAAGGTCCTCTCATGGATCAGTAACTGGTTAAAAGATAGTAAACAAGGGTAGGAATAAATGGTCAGTTTTCACAGTGGAGAGAGGTAAAAAGTGGATTTCCCCAAGGATCTGTACTGGGACCAGTGCTGTTCAACACATTCATAAATAATCTGGAACAAGGGGTAAACAGTGAGAAGGCAAAGTTTGCAAATGATACAAAACTACTCAAAATAATTAAGTCCAAAGCTGACTGCAAAGAGTTACAAAAGGATCTCATAAAACTGGGTGACTGTGCAACAAAACAGCAGACTAAATTCAAAGTTAAAAATTGAAAGTAATGCACACTGGAAAACATAATCCCAAATATATATATAAAAATGTTGAGGTCTAAATTAGTTTTTACCACTCAACAAAGAGATCTTGGAGTCATTACGATTAGTTCTCTGAAAACATCTGCTCAATATACAGTGACAGTCAAAAAAAGCTAACAGAAGGTTAGGAACCATTAGGAAAGGGCTAGATAGTAAGACGGAAAATATAGTGCCACTATATAAATCCATGTTACGCCCACACCTTGAATACTGAATGCAGTTCTGGTCGTTCCAGTTCAAAATAGATATGTTAGAATTGGAAAATGTACAGAAAAGGACAACAAAAATTATGAAGGAAATGGAACAACTTCTGCATGAGAAAAAGTTAAAAAGACGGGGACTGTTCAACTTCAAAAAGAGACAACTAAGGGCAGATATGATAGAAGTCTGTAAAATCATGAATGGTGTGGAGAAAGTGACAGGGAAGTGTCATATACCCTTCACATAACACAAGAACCAAAGATCACTGAATGAAATCGATAGGTAGCAGTTTTAAAAACAAAGGAAGTACTTTTTCACACAAAGCACAGTTAACCTATGGAATTCATTGCCACGGAATGCTATGAAACCCAACAGAATAACTGGGTTAAAAAAATTTAGATAAGTTCAAGAAGGAAATGTCCATCAATGGCTATTAGCCAAGATGGTCAGGAACACAAACACATGCTCCCCATGTGTCCTTAAACAGCTGACTGCCAGAAGCTGGGAGTGAACAACAGGGGATGGATCACTTGACAAATTGCCCTGTTCTGCTCATTCCCTCTGATGCATCTGGTACTGCTATTGTCAGAAGACAGGATAGTAAGCTTGATGGACCACCTGTGTGACCCAGTATGGCCATTCTTATGTTCTTAAGGCATAAAGTTTTAACAATGGGTTAGGTCAGTTCAAAAATTTTTAATAATAGGTTAGTTCAATTCCAAAACAAACAAAATTCCTGTCTATATTAAGAAAACCATTTCTGAGCATGATTGCTACTAGCACAGTTTCCAGGCACAGGCCTTTTCTACAATAGATTGTTCCAAAAATCTTCCACCATTATACTGCCATTGGTGCATTAAAATTTGAATGTTTGCATTAAGAACTGTCATTTAGTTTGGTGTTGAGTAACACAGTGTATTTTTACGTTTATGGCTAGATATTCCATTTCACTGAAAATTAGACATTAGAGGTCCAGAATTAAATTACTACAAGATAGGAAATGGATTTCCAGGATCATTAGTGGGCTGCATTTATAAATAACTATAATGAAGCAAAACAATGAATGTTGAGAGAGTGGAAATATATTTTTCTCTTTTAGCATCAGTCTACTATTTATTATTACACGTCTGCATTTTTGTTGCCTACCTTTACCTCTTGCAGTTGTGAGAGGATAGAGCATATCCACTATAAGGTTCATTGAACAATTGTACCTCCTGATATATCCGCCTCCTCTCCTACGTCTTCCTCGCTCTCCCCTACCCTAAACTGTTTTGCACTGCTGTGAAGATCTAACCAGTGTGGGTCATGAGTCATGTACTCCAATTAAACTCTTCTCCAAGGAGTGTGTGACCCAAACTTCTAATAAATCAGAATTTTACATTACTATTCCAGAGATCTTTATTACTAGTGTTTTTAGTTATCTCATGCTTCTCCCACAACAGCCAACAGTAGATTTAATCAGTATAGTCAACACATTACAACTGTCTTATCTGTTAAAAGCCATGCAGCCCACCTTCCTATGGCTTAAAAGGTCATGTTTTAAGACAGAATTCACACTCCTTAATTACCGAGCCAGCAAATACTATCTGACTGACTGCATGCTGAACTACATTCTTCTCCGTTGGACAGGATGAAGGGAGGGAGTCAGTTGACCTACACATCCACTAAATCTACAGCTAGTTTAGAAGAGAACTTGCAGTTTAAAAATGAAACCCACAACATTCTAAATTCCAGACTACAACAAAACTACCTTTATAAAGGAAGGCATTCAGTTTTTACCTGTTCGGATGTCAAAGCCTTCAGGTTGAGTCAGACCATCAATGATTATTTGCAGTGTATGTACTGTTGTATTTAGTGCTTTTGCTGCTCCTTCTATTCCTTCTTTTTGAATTACAGCATTTACTTTTTGTTGCATATCAGGTTTTCCTATATCATCTGGGTTTCCTCCAATTAAAGTTAAAAACCTTGAGAATTAAAACAAAAAAGACGATAACCTGTAAGATTATTAGAGATATTTATACAGTCATCAGTGAGGATTGAAATCTTGCCAAGTTTAAAGTTCAAACTATTTTTGAACTTTTACACGCACAAAAACATTTCGTTTTAAAAAGTAACAGTAAGAAAAGCTTATTTCTTTCATCTTAGCATAACTCAAACATTCTGCACTTCTCAATTCACTTTCAGGCTGAGGCCATGCATGTAAAGTTTGAGTCTAAAATAACTTTTTCTGAAGAATACGAATGATTGAATACAAGGTTCAGAATAGAATCCACTTCTCAGGCTTAACTTTAGGACTTGCTATCCATGAGCCCTATTATTTCCAAAACGATTTCCTAGGTTCACGATGATTCATTTTATCCCAAAATTAATTAAATAGTTACAGAAAAAATGCTACTTACTATGGACCTGCCTTCAAAAAGTGAAAATTTCATCATTTTGTAATTCTTTTAATATGACTTTTAATTAATTCAATTAAAATGAAAATACAGCGAAGATAAGATAATATTTGCAAATCTTACAGAAGTTCAAAGAATCTTTTCTGGTTCTGAATTTTATATTTTAAAGAAGAGGATGAAAAAACTTTCCAAAATAATCTGCTGTCTCGGAGCTACATATAAAAGTTGGCTAATTATAATTAAGTGTTCAGATACTAACAGAAGAAAGTCACACCAGGGTCACTACTTGACTGATGTATTTCTTAGTCCACCAAATCAAGAAACTGCATAGGTTGGCTTAATTATCTAAAACTGAAAGTAAATATATTATATTTAATAATAAAGATACAAACACCCTGACCACAGTTCTTGGGTTTTGAATACACAAAGCACAAGAGCATAGCTAGTTTACATGCATAGATATTGAAGAGAATTAGCTGATGAATATGCTCACAAACAAAACATACATTTTTATGCTGTGTCTTACATAACATTCATTTTATCAGTGACAATGGCTAAATATCCTCATATCAATAAAAGGATGAGAAATTCAAAACGAGCGGTTTTTAAATACTTTTTCCATTATGAAAAATAATGGAATATTATGTTTATAAAATGAAGCAATCTGTCCTTTTCTTAAAACTATTCACCACAGACATCTTTTAATTGTCTAGTCTTGGTGTTCAGTAAATAGACTTTTTTCACCAAATAGAACTCTGCCCGTTCAGGATTCACATGGGGTTTGATTATGCTTGTCCTTTATGAAGGTGCACAGGAGGGCAATGGGAAGGAACATGAAGACTTCCTCTGCCCTAGCATATTCTCCATAGCAGCCAGGCACAACTGCAGTCCTTGCACTCAAGGAATCACAGGGTCTGCTCCCTCTACTCTCCACCCCCAGGGTTCATGGCCCTATCCCACACCTCTGCACCAGCCTGTGGAACAAAATCTGCACATAGGATGGAGGAAGAATGGGAATATGCTGCACGCCACAAAGTGGTGTAGTAACAGGCACATCCGTTGCACAACAGGGAGCTGTAGGAGGCATTCCACCTCCCCATCCCCAAGACAATGCAACTGGTGGTGGTGTGGGTTGTCTGGACTGGAGGGGAAAAGAAAGGGGGTGGCTCTTTTAATGGTTCCATTTCCCTTGGGAGTTGGACGGGAAGGCATCACTTGAGCTGGTGGGCAGACCAGAAGGGATCAAGTAAGCCACTGGCCCTGAACACTGTGGGAAGGTATATAAACTCTGTCTCCCCTCACACCCAGATGAGCACCACATATCCCTGAGGTTTCTGGTCTGCTGCTGGCATAGTGCAAGTCACCTTTTTTGGGACCGGAAAGAAATTTTTCCCTCACTGCCAGATTGACCAGGGCTAGATGGTTGGAGTGTGGGTTTTTGTTTTTTTTTGGCCTTACACACAGCAGCTCAGGGACCCTGGGGTAAGTCAGGAAGTAAGGTTTTAGTTGTCACAACTTAGCAGGTATCCAGTGCAGGAGTTATTCCATAGGGCATACCCTAAAGAAGCTGGGAACAAGTTTGGGCTCCTAACATCTGGTACAGTGAGGAGACAATGGCCTTTCCCCAGCCCCTTAACAGGATGCGGGCGCTGGGGACCAGCTGTGGAGGGTGGGGGGGCCTGATGGCAGTCCTACAATAGGTAGAAAAGATTAAGGATGGAATCATGACCAGCACAGTATGAATTATTGCCGTATAGTTCCCAGATGAATTTAGTTAATAAAGTTGTGGCCTAATTAAACCACATCCCTTGCATCTTGTCTTTCTTCCCACATCTGGGACAATGCATTCTGGCACTCTCCTGCAGCTGTAACCTCCACTCTACTCCCAATGCAGGGCTGTGCCTTACAGACACAATTGAGATAAGTATTTTGTTCAGCATGAAGTATTATTTTTCTTCTACCTGAGGGGGGTCTACTTGACAATATAATGGATAGCTCTCCTCTTATGTGGCCTATCTTTGTATCTTTGTCTAGTTTTCTGCCATTAAGATAAGCTAATGTGTGAATCACTGACTTCCTCCCTTGAAACCAAAGACATTGCACTTCTGATGATGCAACTGAATGTGCCCTCTGTTCAACTGCTATTAGTGCATGCTTTTGTGTTCATGGTATAGATACATCATTTACAGAGGGGGGTTGAAGAGATAAATATATATCAATCTAATTACTACACAATGTTGCAAATCTTAAACTGATATTAATCATGAGAACGACTTATTTTCTCTTTCAGAAAATGAAAACAAAGGAATATTAATAAAGGTAAAATGGCCTCATTGAAGTCAGTGGCTAAACTCCCATTGACTTTAATGGGGCCAGAACAGGAAATCAAGAATTATGAATTCTATTCCCAGTTCTTCTACTGATTTACTATGTGACGTAGTCAATTCAGCCAGTGTCTCCATCTCAGCTGAAATATGGATAATGTCCCCCACTTCACAGAGGTATCTTAAGCAACAGGATACTGTGGGTTTATAAATTATATTCTAAATGACTTTTTTCTAGATTCAAGTAACACCTAAGATTATTACATCTGAAAATTATTAGATAAAGTTATTTTCTCTATTTTTCAGGTTCTTTTCTCCTTTGATAGCAATTTGAGTATAGTCAATTTCACAGCTTCCGGCCTCTAGGTAGCGTCAATCAGCTTCCCCCATTCATGTGGCTCTTTCACACAGTAACAAGGGAGAGAAAAGCATTAAAAAAAAATTGAAAATGTGGCTACAAAACCACTAAAACCAAGAATTCAGTGACAGGCATTGGCCCCTGAATCCCCATTAATTTATTTTAACTCAATCAACAGATTTCAACTTTTGGTGTCACTTTGCTATTTCTAAAGCATTTTAACTGGATGGATAACAATGTAAAGTATCAAAGCAAATGCAATTTTTATCAACCTCATTACTGCTGTTCATGTAAGCATACCGGTATTTCCTTAAACCAATTGTAACTATTATCCAAAAGAAGGGCTGTATCCAAAAGAAGCAGCACTACCAAGATGAAAAAGGACACGTACTATTCTCCTTCTACCTGAAAAGAACATTCCTGGGGCTATATAGACAATACTGAAAATGTGTGTAGGCCTGTGCAGTGTGCTCTGCACAGCACAGCTGAGAGAGATCTGCTTACTGGTAAGTGCTGAAAGATGGACAATGCCGCATTAGAACGCCAGTGGCAGGCAACAGCTGCCTTGGCTTTGACTGACATGGCAGATGTAACATGACAATCCCTACAAACAGTCAGCCTCCTGACTCAACGTTCTAAATAATATATGCTTCACAAAGCAGACCTATAAACAAGTCTACTGACATTTGTGCACTTGGCTTCATTTTTTACCAGAAATGGAAATTCAGCTTGAGTACCTTCAAGTAATATTTTTTCACCATTAGCATGTCATAGAAGTGCATTCATATTGTAAATCAATAACAGGGCACATTTCACTGTTAATAAATGTAACCACATGGAACATTCGCAGATGTACAAAAAATTATGTACAGATCTTTCAAATGTGTGGATAATATAATCAGGATGTACAGTATTGTGTGCAGATTTTTCAGAAGAAAAACAGTTAGTAAGAAATAGGACTCTGAGTAAGCCCAGGAGCCTGATCCTTAAATCCTTCTTCACACAAATAAATTTTGGTTTTGGAATCCCATTGAAGATAATGGACTACTTGAATGAATAAGACTTACTCATATGAGTGACAATGCTAGGAGTCAGATCCTAAATTACCAATCATAGTTATCTGAATTATTTAATACTGTTAAGGTCATGAACAGCAATTTGGTTTCAGTTCAGGATATGAGACTTACCACTGACTTCAATAGAACTACTCAAGTTCTTAAAGTTAGGCATCTGCTTCAGTACCTTCCTGAACTGGGGGTCTTTTCAGAAGAACTTGTCTTTGCCTAAATTCCTTTCATTAACAGCTCATAATACTGACAGCTATGACAAAACTAGAATATCTGTAGTATTATAAAAATGCCCAACACCAACAAAATAAGCATCTTCAATAGAAACAATAAAATTCTTATTTTAGAGATTCTCAATCCTTTAGGTCCTGATAAGAAACTAGATGCTAAAATATTTCCATATAAAGATATTACTTAAGTGATTATAGTGATTACAGATGTAATTTTTAAAAAGAGACTGTTTAATCTGGTTCTATATGTCATATATCATTTTTCACTCAAACACGTGTGCCTTGAGGGCATTTACAACAAAAATCAATACAAAGCACAAAGTTCTTGCTCTGCAGTAATGCGTTATATTGATCATCAATATTTTTAAATGTCATTGCTTAAGAACAAAGTTAAATGCTCTCTTATTTAGAAAACTTTCTTGGGGTTACTGCAAGGTCAGAAAAACTACAGTCAGAAAAGAAAGGTTTTGATATTGTTAGAAAAAATAAGAATAGACTGTGTGACAAGCAACTTCCCATACTATGGTTTTAGTTATGTTAAACACTTAATCTGGATGATACTATCTTTGAAATCATAATTTTAACAAGTTTGACAGTTCCAGTTCTGCAAGAAAACAAATGATAGACCCCATAATAAACAAACAATCTCCCCTCCTCTAAGTATTTTCTTGTGTATGCATATGAGTAAAGTAACAAGTTGTAATTAGTAGTTAAAATATAGTTTAGCAACAGCTATCATCTCTCTCTAAAAACCCAATAATGTTTAAAAAGTTCTACAAAAATTGACATGTCAAAGGTGAGATTCTTCATAATTTTGATCAATCTTATAAAGTAGGCTATATTGTCCCCCCGTCCTTAGATACTGATTGTTTGACTTAATGGTGAATCCTTTTCATATAAAGGAATGTCAACGGAGGTAAAGCTACCAGAATCTTGTTTTTTTAAAAAAATCAAAAAGGCAGGAGGTTAGCACATACTACTCATGAATTTCTACAGCAAGCTTTCATTTCTACAGCAGCCTTTGAGATGTTATAGAACATGCAGAAATGCTCATGGCTAAGTCACTGATGTTTTTATTTAATACATAATTTCATCCATCTTACTCAGATAAAGTAAAAATGTAGCATAGATGTAACAAATAAGCACATCATGTTCTCTTAACATACACACCTGCATAAAATTATAACACAGACCTTGCAAAGCTTAAAGAAAATGCAAATTTCTGAACAGAACGCAAAGATCATTAGAAAAAGCAACAATTATTTCCAACAGAGTGGCAGTGCATTTAAACTTTTTTTTTTATTATTTTTTATTTTTTTTACAAGAAGCAGCTTCTTTGTGATATATAGTAGTTCTTAAAGCTACATAAGGGTTTTAATCACAGTCATTCTGTTTTATGTAATCATTTCCAGCAACATGACTTAAGAGCTGAGAGTACTGGGTTCATTACATGAAAGCAACATGATATGCCATTAAATCTTATCACAGGGCACACATGAATTAATGGTGATGAAACACTATCACTTCTAAAACATAACTTTGTATTAGTATGTGCATAGTTAGACAGAATGCATATACGAATGCATAGAATGCGAGTACCAAATAAAAGTTAAACTATATGGACCAAAGGAGTCATAAATATCTAGTAATAGTTTCAAGTAAAAATTAAAACATTATTAATTTATAAAGCAAATTAAAGATTTTTGTAGTGTTGCTACATAACAACATAACAATATAAATCCTTAATATTTCAACTACTGTCTTGGATTATATAAATGTCAAGTAGTATTTGTGTACTACTCTAAGCTAACTGGTTGCTGAATATATGAAAATATATAAATGGGTTAGACAAACACTCTGGTACGAATATTTAACAGGTCTTGATATTTATATCTATATATTTATTAGGGCTGTCAAGCAATTAAAGCAATTAATTGCACTGTTAAACAATAACAGAATACCATTTATTTAAATATTCTGGATGTTTTCGACATTTTCTAGCATATTGATTTCAATGACAACACAGAATACAAAGTGTACAGCCCGCTTTATATTTTTTTCTGATTACAAGTATTTGCACTGTAAAAACCCAAAAGAAATAGTATTTTTCAATTCACCTAATACAAGTACTACAGTGCAATCTCCTTATCATGAAAGCTGAACTTACAAATGTAGAATTATATACAAAAAATAACCGCATTCTAAAATAAAACTTCTTCAAATATATGGCAGATTGCAGGTAAAACAGAGCAGGGGACATACAGTAACTTCTCACTCAATGTAGTTATGTTTCTGAAAAATGCGACTTTAAGCAAAACAATGTTAAGCGCATCCAATTTCCCCATAAGAATTAATGTAAATGAGGGGGTTAGGTTCCAGGGAATTTTTTTTCACCAGACAAAAGACTATATTATATGTATATATACACACACAGTATAAGTTTCAAACAAACAATTTAATAATGGTACAGTGATGATGATTGTGAAGCTTGGTTGAGGTGGAGGAGTCAGAGGGTGGGATATTTTCCAGGGAATGCCTTACTGCTAAATGATGATCTAGCGACTGGGTGGGCCCTCAAAAGTTAACTCTCACACTCTAAAGGGCAGCAGGAAGGGACAGCATCACAGACAGAGACACACACTGTATGTGTGTGTGAGAAAGAGAGGCACACTTCCCCTTTAAGTACACTGCCCTGTTAATTAGATCAGCTTGCTGAGACCCCAGCTGCTGCAAGCAAGCTCCCTCCGTCCTGAGTCCTGTTGTGTGTCCCTTCTGCTTTATAGAATATGGGGTAAGCAGGGTGCAGGAGCTGTGGGGAGGGGGACATCCTGACATTAGCCCCCCTCTTCCTTTCCTCCCCCCTGCACAGCAAGCAGGAGTCTCGGGAAGCAGCTCCAAGGCAAAGGGCAGGAGAAGCACATGGCAGTGGGGGAGAGACAGCTGCAATAGCTAGCCTGCTGGGCAGCTGCTGCACACGAAACTTAGGGGAGCGGGGAGCTCATAGGGGTAGCTGATAGGGGGCCTGCCGGTCCACCCTGGTTCCAAGCCCCCACCAGCTAGCTGCACCGGGCTGCTCTTCCTGTAAGGAGTGGACAAAGCAGGCAGCTGCCAAATGACATTAGAAGGGAGCATTGCACAACTTTAAACGAGCATGTTCCCTAATTGATCAGCAACATAACAACAAAACAATGTTAAACCAGGATGACTTTAAGTGAGGAGTTACTGTACAATTCCCCCCCCAAGGAATTCAGTCACAAATTTAATTAACACATTATTTTTTTAACCAGCGTCATCTGGAATGGTGGCCAAAGCATGAAGGGGCGTATGAATGTTTAACATATCTGGCACAAATACCTTGAAATGCCGGCTACAAAAGTGCCATGCAAACACCTGTTCTCACTTTCTGGTGACATTGTAAATAATAAGAGGGCAGCATTGTCTTCTGTAAATATAAATAAAAGTGTTTGTCTTAGCGATTGGCTGAAAAAGAAGTAGTACTGAGTGGACTTGTAGGCTCTGAAGTTTTACAATGTTTTGTTTTTGAGTGCAGTTATATAACAAAAAAAATCTACATTTGTAAGTTGCACTTTCATGACAGAGATTGCATTACAGTACTTGTATGAGGTGAATTGAAAAATATGATTTCTTTTGTTTATCATATCTACAGTGCAAATATTTATAATAAAAATAATATACACTTTGATTTCAATTACAACACAGAATACAATATATATGAAAATGTAGAAAAACATCTTAAATATTTTATACATTTCAACTGGTATTCTATTGTTTAACAAGGTGATTAAAACTGCGATTAATTGTGATTAAAATTGTGATGAATTGTGATTAATTTTTTAATCACAATTAATTTTTTGAGTTACTCACTAGTTAACTGTGATTAATTGACAGCCCTAATATTTATATATAGATATGTAGTCCCTAAACATTAAGATAATTTATTATACATTAAAAATTATGTATCTGAGAAATAACTTTTAACAGAAATAAACAACTATTGGTATAGTTATTATACTGTACCGTAGGTAGTTTGCTAATACACTGTAGTTACATTGTAGTTATGCTTTTTGACCCTTATAATTACTGCACTTTCACCTAATAAGATATCAAAGATAACTACATGACAGAGCAATTAGCATGTAAATTACCATGTTAATACATGTATTTCTAGAATTCAAGTGCATTATGTATGATACTAAATAGATAATAAGTTTCAGTCATGTAGTTGATTTAGTGGTTATTCACTATTAAAAAAGCACAACCACAATAACTATTTTAGCTGGAACAAAACTCCAATTTTTTTTCTTCAAAACTTTTAGCTGCTTTTCATCCAACTTATAGAGCTGAATGAAGTTTTTCAAATGTTGACAATTCAATGAAAAATATCACCTTTTCTGACCAGCTTTAGTAATTATATTGCAATTGCAGTGTAATTATAATCACTGTGATAAAATATACTGCAATAATAAGACTTGTAAAGTATATGTATGATGTACAAATATGTATTTTAAATGATATATGTTGAAGGCCAACATTTTCAAAAATAGGGTCTCTATAACCAGGCTACTAAATTATTATTCAGATATCTAAATGAGCAACCTGATTTACAGATGTGCTGAGAATCAAATACAGTGTTTCCCAATATGTTGAATGGTCCTTCTTCAGCAAGTGCTTAAGTACTTCGCTGAATTGGGGCCACTTGTAGCCACTGGGTGTTCAGCACTTTTGAAAATCAAGACACTTATTTAGGTGCCTAAATAAGGAGATATTAGTCTTCTCTTTTGGAAAATATAGGCTTGAAAGTCTGTACTTTAAGGTTAGCAGCAAGTATCATAAAGTGCATAATCTACGTCATAATCTGCACTTTTAAGTTCCTAAACATAGGAGACTTATTCCGAAAGAAGGTTTTGCAGGACTGTGCGTGTTATATTATTGAATCCAAATGGAGTCCTGGGGATGGGGGACGAACAGACACTTATTTTTCTCCTTAAACAACCAAGGGCACATTCACTGCACAATTTGGAAAGTCACAAAATGTTAGACAAAGATGCTTTCTAGTTTAATTTGAAGAACCTTATTATTTATTATAGTACCATGCAAAATGTGCTACACCAGGGGTAGGCAATCTGTGGCAAACGAGCTGATTTTCAGTGGCACTCACACTGCCCAGGTCCTGGCCACTAGCCTGGGGGACTCTGCATTTTCATTTAATTTTAAATTAAGCTTCTTAAACATTTTAAAAACCTTATTTACTCTACATACAACAATAGTTTAGTTATATATTATAGACTTATGGAAAGAGACCTTCTAAAAACATTAAAATGTATTGCCGGCACGCGAAACCTTAAATTAGAGTGAATAAATGAAGACTCGGCACACCACTTCTGAAAGGCTGCCGACCCCTGTGCTACACATTATACAAAGAAATTGTAAGGAGTGGTTCTCTGCACGGGCTATTCCTTTTTGCATGAGAAAAATATTTTACAACAAATGTATTGTATTAAAAAGTTATCATATGAAATTGTTTATTTTTAAACAAAATAAGCCAGCATTTATTATACACTACTTCGATTCAAATTATTCAGAGGCACAAGTCCACATTACAGATTCACGACATATAAAATCATCCATTTTTAAATAATGTTTTTGAGGTACAGAAGTCCACCAACATTTAAAACCACTAATTTTCTTTTTCTGAAATATTTTATTGCTTTAAAGGCCACAGAGGATTTTGTTGTTGTTTGTTTTAAAATTTGGTTAAAAAATTGTTCCTAAGTGGAGACTCTGCTTGCCAAGTTTCAGACCAGAACCAATTTTATGGCTGATTTAGAAACCCCTGAAAAATAGAGGGTTTCATAATGGATATACTTAGATAATCTTTACTAATAAAGCACAAATGGTGCTGATATATTGACATGGCATTAAGTCTTCTTAATTCAAAATCTGTACAATTGCTGTAAAAGAATTAGAAAACATTTTAAAGATGATTTAATACGCTATACAAATCAAAACATTATCAAAACATTTTTTGTTCGTGGTTTCACGCTATCAAAGCCTTGCTTTGTGATCCATTCTAATCAAACATCGAAATATGTTCAAATAGTCTGAATAAAAAAAGAAAAGATAAAGAAATGGCCTTTTAGATCTTAAACCAAAGGCATTTCTGCCTAAGCCCATCCTAGGCAGCATATTTTCCTGAAAAGCTGCGACTACCGTGTTTTAAGTTTCTGAAAAGTCTATTTATGAACACCAGCTTACAGTGGCACATCCTTCTCCATACAATTAATACACCATATACCAGGTATCCAGTTTCTGAAGACATATTGTAAAAGAGCCACTAGAAAAACTAAGGAAACATTTAGGAAGTCCTAAAGAAGTTAGAACCAGGTAACAGTCATATGCCTATGATCTGAGACTTTAGAAGGAAAGGCAACATTTCTTATCATGGTATCCATCTACTGGACTCAGTTGGTTTCTAATCACTAAATGTAAGCTTTTAAAAAATAGTATATATGTATCCCATGGAAAATACTCATTGATAAGGATACGATTCAGTCACTGAAGTCACAGATTCCATGAATTTCTGGACCTCCATGACGACTTCTGAGCAGCTGTCAACATCAGGGCCGCCAGAACAGCTTATTGGCAGCCAGTCCCAGGGCTGCCGGAGCAGTGGGGAGGTAGCAGGAGAGGAGCAGAGGATGCGGCACCGAACAACTGACCAGCAGCCAGCCCCAGGACTGTCAAACAGCTGACCGGTGGCCAGCCCTAGGACCGCTAGAGCAGCAGCGGGGCTGGAGCAGCTGCTAGCTCCGGCAGTGCTCTGTTTGTACCCCCCTTGGTATCTTTAGTAAAAGTCAGGGACAGGGCACTGTTTATTGTCCACAACCTGTCCTTGATTTTTACTAAAAATTGCTATTACAGAATCTTAACCCTACTCATTTTTAAAGGATGGCAACAAGCATATGCATATGATGTACACAAACTGCAACATCTGGCATGCAGGTTATATTTCAGCAAGACTGACAATTTGGGAATCTTGTGTCTTTGTTTATAAAAGGGTTTTAAAGATGTGGTTTAGCATTATGCAAGTGGGAATGTTCTTTTGCAAATTATACAATTGTAAGACTTGTGTCTAATATAAGCTGAAGTTACTTAATGTGGTTGGCTACATACTGAGAGAGAGCTCTTTTAAATGTATTTAAAGATTGCTTAAACTAAAGATTTATGCTTCAACCATATTTTGTGTATCTTTGTTATCAACACTCAGGTTTGGATTCAACAATAAACTTAATCATATGCTTAATATTAAGCACATACTTAAGTCGCATTGAAATGAAGTGTCTGAAGTTAAATGTTTTGCTGAATTGGGCCTCATCTGGGTGTTATTTTAAGATGTGATTATTTCTGTTTAGGTCTTTTACATCTTTTACATTTGCTGAGGCAAGGGCTAGGGATGACTGTTACAAGAGTACACTCAACAGCCAATGCCTGTTACAGAGTAGATGGACAGTATCCCAGCTTTTATGTAACTGAATTTCACCCCCTAAGGAGCCCGCACTAAGGGCGGGGGATGATGCCCGGGGAGATAGTAACAGAAAATTTTGCTTTCCAGGGAGGGAGGCAGCAGAAGAAGGGTGGATTTCCCAATCTCTACTTTCTGCCACTGAACATTTGCTTCTGTGCCCTTTCAATTACCTCCCTGGTTTGCATAGTTCCGATTCCATCAGGGGGATGACACCCAGTTTTCCCAAACTGGGTGACTACAGGAAGGAGGTAGAAATTCAGTTAATTGGCACCGTGTCCCACCATTTGCCAGTACAGTGAAAAGAACTGTTGGATTCCATTTTATAATGCAATACTCAGAGTAAGTATGTTTATCCTACAGAATGTGAGAAGTCTTGTGACACTGCTGTTTTGTTTACTTCATGGCAGAATTCCCAGAAGCACCCCTGTTACTCTTGCAGGTTGTTCTACTGAACAAGAAGATTGACCTCTAGCTGCATATGGAAAAAAAAACCTTACTCACTTCTACTGGGGAAAAATACAGTTGCGGTGAAATGAATTTCAGATTTATAGACAAATTAAACCACTCATTTTAATCCTCATCCAATGTTCTCAATGGCTCCAGTGCACATTAGGAATTTATCACACAAAAATAAACCACGAAAATGTTTTTGATATAAAGCAGAGTTCCAAAGTTTTTTGAAACGATCAACATCTTTAAAAACAAAATTAGTTTCCAGGCAATGACTCTGACTAACTTCAACAGGGCTACTTGTATCAGTAATGCAAGCAGAATTTAGTCCATTATCTTTCAGTTGCTTTTTCATGAACATAGATCCAGCAACGAAGAATTATGCCCTCCATGTGATCCAGAGCTTTTTCAGTCAGTGAGACTATTTCCATTGACATCAAAGGGCATTGGATCAGGCCCCATAAACTTAACCAATGTTGAAGTTTAAAGTATTAGTAGAATTTTATCCTTAAACCATATTTATCCAACAAACCAGAATGAGTCTAGAACAGCTGTTTCATGAATTCTGCTTAATTACATAGGTTATAAGCTATTTTTAAGTGCTGTTTTTTTTTAATCCTTCAAAATACAGATAAAGAAAAAAATATAAACAATAATATTTAAACTGTATTAAAGTTGTGATGTAAATTGCCAGAAGAAAGGAAATACAGTTTACACTCTGTCCTAACGTCCTAATGAGTGTCAATTTTAATATTATATTTCCTGTCCTTTGTCAATTTTCTGCAGAACTATAACTTTTCTCTCAAGTGAGCTATCTGCAGTCAATAATATTGCTCATCTGAATGAAACCTTTGGGAAATGCCTATTGCATCCAGATACATCATATTAGCAAAAGGCACTGCCAACCTATAGGATAAACTCAAATAAAAGGGAATTGATATTAAAAGCTTATTAAAATAATTTACAGATATTGTTATTATTGCGTTTTTACCTTCATGTTACGGGTGAGTACATGTTCACATCTAGCTTACCCAGGAGCTTTTCTATCATTGACTGAAACTAAAATAAATAAATGTCTAATGTAACAACCATGCACTAGTCAGCAAAGTCAAGACTAATGCAATGCCTTCCCTGACTGGAAGTAATCCTAGGAATGGTTTCATTGTTCACTTACTTTAAGTTACCTACTTCATTAGTTCATTATCGTTCTTGCTCCTCACTTTAGTTAGATTCTCCATTTCTCCACACCTAAGCAACAGAATCAAGTGGTGTGCTTCTGTGTAAGCATACCAGATGACACAATATTTACAACTTTAATATTGGTCTAAATATTTCAGCAGAAATATTTACATTGAGAAGCCAAAATGCTCAGTCAGAAGCACAATGGGCAGAATTATTCAGCCAGAAAATGTCTTTTAATCACTGTATTAGAGACTAAATTATATGAAACATAGCATGGCTGGCAGCCGTACCACGTTGCTGTGGTCACTTCAGAATTAAAAAAGCTAAACGGGGTCAGTACATAGATGAAAAAGCTCCAAGGAACTTTCAGGTGGTGCATGAAGTGGAGCTGGTGATTCAGTAGGTGGCAGTCTTTCCTCTGAATAACTGCAAAGACAGTACCTCATATGCTGTTAGCAAGCACTAGCCCATGGATCAGGTATCGAACTAAGGTCTTTACCACTTCTGTCAATTAAAGACTCCATGACACTTTTTATAACAGGCCCGCACAACTCGTAAAGCGGCGAGGGCCACATTACTCCAAAGAAAACAGCTGAGGGCCGAAACCTCCCGGCCCCGCAGAAACACCCCGCCTCAGGGCCAACCAGCCCTGCGGAAACAAACCCTCCTTCCCCAGCGCCGCCCCACCAAAACAGCTGTGGGCCAAAACGGAAGGTTGGGGGTGAGGAGGTGATACTTTATTTTAAATCAACCGGGGGCTCCCAGCTGATGAGGTGGCTGGGAGCCCTCAGGGTCAATTAAAAGCGCCCGGGCTCCAGCGGCCGGGGGAACCTGGCAGGGCGCGGCTTAGGTTTTTTGCTGCCCCAAGCCAAAAAATTTGGCTGCCCCCTTCCAGTCCCTGCCCTGGGCTCCCCCTGTACTCCCCTGCTGCCCCAGTCCTGGGCTCTCCCCCACCGACCCACACCCCTGCTGCCCCAGCGCTGGGCCTCCCCTTTCCACCCCACCAGTGCCCTCCCCCCACCCTGCTGCTGCCCCAGCCCGGGCTCATCCCAATCAATGTCCCCCCACACACACCTCCTGCTGCCTCTGTGGTAAACGTCTGTCCCAAATCTGGACTTTAGCGTACAAAATCTGGTGCTTACTGTGAACTCCCAAGCTTATATCCAGCTTGGGTCTTATCTTGCTGCCACCAGCCGAATTTTCCAGGGTTCGGCCCCCTCGGGTTCCCCAACCTTCCTTGGGGGACCCCTCAAGACCCAGAGCCCTGGGTCTCTCTATCTCATCCCCAGCTTCCCCCCCTTTCCTGTTAGCCGATGCGATGCTGTCCTATTCCCTTTGATACAACCAGAGAGGCAATCTAGCTTCCCGAGGCTATGCATTCAAACCTAGTCAGCTCACACAAGAGATTCACCCTCCCTTTGTCCGCGTAGCCTTTTCCCGCCCTGGGACAATAGGAAAGTAAGACACGCTTGGCTTTTCCCTCCCCCCCTAGCTGGCACAGAAATTCCTCTCCCCTCGCCTCACTAGGAAACAGAACTCCCACAATTAAAAAGAAACTTTATATAAAAAGAAAGGAAATACAGAACAATAATACTGCATTAAGAACCTCAATACAGGAATATGGCTTATAAGAAAACAGGAATAAACAGCTGATTTAAAAGATAGCCCAATTAAACCAGTCAGCAAATCAACCCATGTAAATACAAATCAAAGCACATCACAGCCGATTACTTTGGTTCCTTTGTACTCACACTTAATAGTATATATTGAAAAAAGATGGAGTTAGAAGAAAGCTTGTTTACTCACAGCCAAGGAAACAAAAAGACCCCGAGTTTCCAGTTCCTCCCAGACTTTAAAAAAATCCAGGTCTCTGACTGGTCTCTGGTCAGGTGTTTGGTTCCCCCTTTGTTCACCCTTTACAGGTAAAAGAAAATTAACCCTTACCTATCTATTTATGACAGCCCAGCCCTGGGTCACTAGTAACGCTCCCAGGGCGGGTCATCAGCAGGAATTTTGGATGTGCACAAAACACAGACAGGATGGTTCCCATACGGTTACAGAGCTGCAGTAAAGTGGAACAATTTTCAACTTGTGTGACTGGAGATATCTGGATGCATATTATAAGACTGTCCTCCAAATGAGGAAAAGTTGAGGTGCCTTTATTATTCTTTTGTCCCACTCTTTCTTTCTATGGGGAATTTGCCAATGCAATATCACTGTCTTCCTTTTAAACAACACAAAAAGGCAACGGCTGTTGAAACAGCAATTCCAGTCCTATAAGCATTTCTTGCTCAATTTTATCCTACTTTTTCTACAGCAAGTTACAGTGGATCAGTATATTTGATTTAGGAGAATGAAGTAACAGCTGCCCAAACTGAGCTTTAGCACTCCCTGAATTTTGAGGTGTTCAAATCTGAAAGGCAGGTGCTGGCGGGGGGGCGGGGGGGGGGTCGTGGGCTTCGCTGGGAGCATGACAGCAATGTGTCTGGAGCCGCACAGAGCCAGACACGCTGGTCTAGCGGCATGATAAGGGGCACTGGGGGTTGGAGAGGGTAGGGGGTTCCAGGGGGCAGTCAAGGAACAGGGAGCAGGGGGGGTTGGATGGGGCAGAAGTTCAGGGGGCAGTCAGGGGACAGGCAGCAGTTGGATAGGCATGGGAGTCCCAGGGGTTTATCAGGGGACAGGTAGGGGGTGGGGTCCTGGGGAAAGTTGGGGGGGGGTCTCAGGAGGGGCAGTTGGGGACAAGGAGAAGGGAGGCTTAGATAGGGGCTGGGGTCCCAAGGGGCAGTTAAGGGCAGGGGTCTCGGGAGGGGGCAATTGGGAGACAAGGAGCAGCGGCATTTAGATAGGGGGTGGGGTCCTGGGGGCCGTTAGGGGCACGGGTCCCGGGAGAGGGGTATCAGGGGACAAGGACCAGCGGTGTTAGGGGGTGGCGGTCCTGGGGGGCAGTTGCGGCAGGGGTCCGGGGAGGGGGCAATCAATGGCTGTGGGCCAGGATTCAAAGGGCTCTGGGCTGCCCACAGCCGCGGGGAGCCCTGAGCCCTTTAAATCCCAGACGCGGCTGGGAATCTCTGCGGGCAGCCCAGAGCCTTTTGACTCCCGGCCGTGGTTGGGATTTAAAGGGCTCTGGGCTCCCCTCGGCTGCGGGCAGCGCAGAGCCTTTTGATTTCTGGCCACGGCCGGGATTCTAAGGGCTCTGGGCTGCTCGCAGAGCGCCATGTGCACAGGATTTAGAATCCCCCCCCAGGCCGCACAGTGAGGCTCCGCAGGCCGTATGCAGGCCTGTTTTATAAGATGTGCTAACCCTGGGGTCCTGGCCAAATTCTAAATCAGGTAATACCTCTGGAATTTCAGCTGGATATGGTGATTAAGATTCTTATTTACACTAAAATTCCCACACCCCACTTTCCACAGAAGAATAGTATAAAGGGGCCTTGATGTAAATAAGAATAAAGATCTATTATTCTTTACTTTCTATCTTTCTTTGGTCTATGCTGGCGCTGCATACTATTATATAACTGTTGTATTCCACACAAAAAATGGCTGTACTTCTGTTTCCTGAAGTGTTCCTTCTATATTCCTCTCAAATTTAAACAGGTGATGTGGGTCTTAATTATAGTATTAACACAAAAACCAGAAAGTGAAATTGACTATAGGAAAAAGTGAAACTAAGTAGCCTCTGTTCAGTTTTCAAGCTGAATGAAATGTAAAACCAAAACAAACTGCATGAATGCAGACAGGTAATTAGAGTTTAAAATTATTTCATTTTTAAATGTGCAGTATTACTTTTGACAATTCTTATGTTTAAATCTAACAATGTCTCTTTCATGCTTTGAGATGTTCTGGTTTGCCAAGTGAAATGGGGTCTAACACTCAACTCAGGGACATTTCTCAGTGTTTCTCTGTAACATAATAATTTTTGGACATTACAGCTGATTAATTCAAAAATTTCAGGGAATATTCTATGCATCAATGGCCAGAATCCTATTGATTTTGGTGAAAAAAATCAGAAAAACTGAAAGGGAGAATGGAGGACACACATAGAACCCTTAGAGAAGGAAGAATGGGGACTGCAGTATGGGAGCAAGGGGAAATGGGGGACACAGAGCCCCTGGCATAGAGGGAGAATGGGGGACCCTAGTACTGGGGAAGGGGACATAGACGGTGCCCATGGCAGGAGGGAGAGGATGGGGTGGGAGTTGCAAGGAGTCCCTGAAATAGAACAGGATGGGAAGGGCATGAACAGAAGGGGAATGAAGTAATCCAAGGAACCCCTAGTGTCTGCAATGCACTTGGCCTACAGAAGCAACAAAATGTGCGTTGACTGTGACCTTCTAGTAAGAAATTATAGAAGTGCCAAGTACTTATTAGATATTACAACATTACTTTAAATATAGAATATGGTCTTATACAGTCTGTCTAAAATTATCTAACTTTAAATGCTTTTATTTTTTTAATTTAACCATCCTACTTAAAAACATAGAAAACACAAACTTCTTGTTCCTCTGGACACAGTGCTACCAAAGAGTTCACAAGAACCCCAAAACGTCTAACTGCCACTTAAATTAATTCCAGTCTAGTTTACAAAAAGTACCTGTTCAGTTTCAAAAATAAATAGGCACTACTTAGTTTATAGGAGGAGATAATGTTTTCTCATGAGGAAAGAAGAGTCTAATTTCAACCTTAGGGTGATGATAGAGAAGATCACATCTTAAGTAAGCATTTACCAGCTGCTTTGCCCTCGAACAAGGGAGGCACACATGGTCTCTGAATTACTGTTTTTTGTAACCTACAAGAAAAAACATTTTCCTCTCTCAGCAAAGGGTCCCATGCTAGAACTTCCAAGTATTTGGAATTTAATACAGACATCTTAGCACCTGGTAAGATCTGAATTTAATTTTAAAGGCTAATGATACCGACACATTCATAAACGTGCAGATACACATACACAAACATATACACATTTATTTTAATGGACAATCTTTACTGAACAAAGAAAGTCTGTTTTATTTAGAAGGCAATCTCTCTTATGCTTAGACTAGCCAACACATTAACACACTGTATTAATTTGCAGTTGGTGATTCTTTAGTACCTTAGCATAATTTGAACTGCATTTAAATGGTATTACTTTTAGGAATAAAGAAAACCATGGTTCAGTTACCTTCAGGCAAAGACTGTATGGAGACCAGAATCAATAATAAATTCAATATTAACTAGATACTTTTTCTGTTTGTTTATTTTGCTAAGCACAAGTTACACTTACCTGAAATGAGGGCTTCTGATTACAGTGTAAACGTCTCTGAAACCAGATTTATTACTAACAAATCACAGATGCATGAAACACTTTGCTGATGGCCTCTCTTTGCTCTCATGAATAGTAAGGTGCTGCAGGTTCCACTGTGATAAACAGATTGCCAAGCAAGGCTGGGCACAATCAGAGACACTGAAGTGCGTTTGCTGGGTATAAAGTGATCCAATCCCGCTGATGTAACACCCAGTTTAACTCCCATAGCTTTGCTGAAAAGAATTTTACACCTACAACTATCATCACTTGGTGGCATTGCAGGAGAATTTAAATGGATGGAGAAAAATGGAAGGGAAATAATACTGCACAAAACATTAGGTTACAGAAAATGCAAACAGTGCCTTTTTTATTTATTCCCATAATATACAAGATGGGGCTGGGACAGAGCCACAATTTTTCAGATTTAAAGAACAATCAGCAGTTTGCTCCTGCACTTGATCAAGCAGAGAACCTGGATGTTATGGGGTATGGCATAACGGAGCTGGCAAATGGACGGAAAGGGGCTCAGTATTGCTGGCAAGGTGATGAGAGTCACACTTGGAAGAAAAAGTGAGAGGGCTAGTGGGAAGAAAATTTGCTTGTATTTTAATAGTTGGAATGTCCAAAGATACAGCATAATGGCACCCTAATTCACCAGTGCAGTCTGTGTGTTCTAGGTAAACTTTGGAACATGTTTTCTTCACCTAAATAAAATTACAAAAACACACAATATTTGTCTGAAAATCGCCCTTTTTTGAAAAACTGAGAAAACATATAAATGGAAACACAAAACGGATTCCAGTCCTTCGTTCACATGGGAACGTCTCTCTTTTGGGGAAGGGTGAGATTAGTGCACACGTACGTTAACGCATATGTATTCTGGGTCCCCAAAAGTTTAACAAATTTCTCCATTATGTAAGAAAAATCAATGCTCACTGTTTAATAGACTAATTGCATAAACTGCTCAGAAACTCTGCAATTGCTTACCTCTTTGCAATGTCATATGACTCTGGGTGGATACAAGTTTGGTCCAAAGGATTTGGCCGTACTGCAACGTTTGCTGCTGGTTTGCTCTTCTTTTTGCCCCCTTTTTCGCTTGTGACTTGAACATCTGCTTTAGCCATAAGTGCATGACCTTCTGCTGCAAGCTTAGTTTGCTGATTGCTGTCAAAATTCAAAAAGAGACATAGTTCTTGGCATATGAACACCCTTCCAAGTGCCCACACACACAGACAGTGATCAGCTTTTGCAATCTGTTCATTCCATAAAGACTCAGCCCTTAATTGCTCATTTTTTTTTAAATTACAAAATAAGATTGTGTTCTGGCTCCTTCTCATGGGAAAGAGAGGGTAAAAGCTCAATATAAACTATTCACAGCGTGAACATAGGAGCCTTTGTTAAGAAGCATTAAAATGGCACAGCGGCACATTCACAAGTCCACTTAAAAAGTTATGGTAAGTGTGTCTCTTAGTTGGATCTAACTGCTGAACAATGCAGGGATTATATGGTTACAGGCAATAGAAAATAGCAACAAATGAAACAAACAAAACCACACCATTAAATTAGAGTAGAGGACTTAGAAATAAGTCTTGGGGCTAAGCTTGAGACAACTGACTGCCAGTTTTGCCACAGACTATGTACCTTTGGGCAAGTCATGTGACACACAGTTTCTATTTCCCTACTTCACAGGGTGCTGTGAGGACTACTTCATTAATATTTGTAAAACTTTTAGATCTGCAGATGGAAAACACTGCAGAAGTGGGAGCATCCATACACTATACATTGTGTATAGGATATTTCTGTCATCCTTCAGAGCCAGACACTACAGTAATATATTACTGTTTAGAAGTCTATCTCCCAGAGAAATACACCTAGGGTGATATTGTGGGGTGCAGCCCAGGGGGTGGGGAGCCTACAGTGGCCTTAAGCCATGTTTGTGCCCTCCCAATTCTAGGCTGCTCCAGGGGTCAGAGCTCCCCAGGTATAATTTAAACAGCCCTGTGGGAGAAGTGCTACCCAGAATGGCTGCAGAGCTACATGCTGCAGCCCTACCAATCACCTATCCTCCCACCCCCGGGGCCTGGTCCCTATGCTACGGCTTGTAAGGGGATCCTCAGAGGACAGCATAGAGCTGTCTGTCTCAGTTTTTCTGCCAGGAAATTCTTTCTCAGTCAGATCTTGGGCTTCTAGAAACCCTTTATGCTGCTCTGGCCGCACTACCTGGTGTAAAAGGGATGGAGGAGGGAGGAGGATCTTACCCATGAAGTCATATTGTGTATTTTATTATTTCTTGTTTAACTATGACATTATGTATCTTAATTGTAGTTTTCATGTGGCCTACTCTAACGCTGTCTTAATAAAGTAAGTATAACCTTCTCCAACTATTGCATACACTTTCTCAAACCTTTTTTAAAGGGAGAATGTGTATATAGAATTTGCACTTATGCACTAGTTGTATAATGTTAATCATACATTTCTAACTAGACAAGTGCAAGTAAACACAAAAATTAATTTTTCTATACACTGATGATGTTTTCAGATAATATTTAGTTAACCACATTAATCAATTATGGTGTTTCACAGTGAAATGTACTAGTGATGTGGTCAGTGAAAATGCTCATATCATTTTAAAAGAAAAACAGCAACAGAAAATACTAGATAGATACAATATTGTTAAGTTAGTGCTATGGGATAACTTATTTTGTTCTGTTTTGTTAAAACGTTCCAGACTTTTCAATAGTTGATATTTAATCTTGAATGTTGCACTGGTATGAGATTTTTCTATTTCATTCTCCACTTTTTGTTTTGTTTTTAAAGGGGAAAATAATCCAGAGCCATGTAAGTACTTGTAAATTCCCTGACCCTAGGCCTATGCTAAAAGATTTCTGTAACTCTCATCCATGCAGAGCTTATCAGCTCTACAGGGTCCTTACCCACAAAAGCTACAACAGAGATGTCCTTAACAGAGTCATTTTTGACTAACCTATTAAGTTCCTGTGCAGCTTGCAGGCTTTACTAACTCTACCACCTTTGAAAATGGACTGGACTTGAGTGTCCTAACAGCTATCTTTAATGGAGCCTGAAAATGTCTGAAATTGAAAAGTTTAGCAGATTTATCTATTTTGGAACTTTATACCTTTATAGCTTTATTTTTATGTCTCGGTGAAATCTTCAGAACAATGCAAGTCAGAAGTGTTTAGATGTCAGATGATTATGAGTTATACGAGCAGCGAGATCAGATGGTAAAAATATTTTTTCACTCAACTAGCTGAAATGATTTTGCTCAAACCAGGGCTAAGACAAAACCAGGGAAACCCTGGACCAAAAGAAATAAGTTTGAAATGTGTGGAACACTACAAAACTGATGGTTAAAATTATTACCACTTCAGAATAGTCACTAGGCATTTTATAATGCATTTATGAAATATACTAGTTATATCCTACATTCTCAACGATGTAAGTTCAATCAATTATTTCTACAGATTTTTAAGAACTATTCAGATATTGAACAAACTGCAAAGTCACAAGTAGTTCTAGGGCTTGACTGCCCCTACTGGTAAAGGGAGTACTAACTGGATACACCGTCTGCCTGAGTGATGCAGCTACATCCTATCCTGGGAGGAAGAAAGGAAAAGAGACTTGCCCTCATGTGAGCTGTGCTTTTGTCACTGCCACCCTTCCCTGGCAATTCCACCAAGTGAGGGCAGCTTTAAAATATGATTAGGGCATCAAATGAGTCCTCAGAGTGAAGTCTCCGTAGGATATAAGTTGCTCATCTCACATCTTTGTACTCAGACCATGACCTGCTCAGCGCTGCCCACTGTTGTGGCAGCGTGGAACAGCTCTGGGCCCTCCATCACAGTGTTCACCTCTCATACATTGGTTTCCATCAGTGGAGTGAATCAAGCTCTTGAAGCCCAGAAAGAAGTTTAGACTGTTAAACTTCTTTCAGATCAATATTTTAGGTGAGAACTGCTATGTTTTTGTTAACTTGACACATATAAAACATGGGAACTAGCACAAATAAAGCTCTAATGCTGATGGCCCAGTGGCAGAGATGTACTGGCTTCTGGCCCACAACAGGATATCTTTCGTTGGCTGGGCCCACCAGAAATGTTGCAGAGGCAATGCAGTCGGGGCCTAATTTTGACTCGGGTTTTTCAGTGCAGCACCTGATTTTGCAAGACATGCATCAATAGGCATCTGTTTATCTGATATCAGGATTAGGCTCCTGGCCTCCACAGCCGACCCATCGGGTGTTGCTAGGGTAAAAATTCTCCGACGATTGTGCATGCAGCGCACACACACTTCATTGTAATCGATATGAGAAAGCACACAAAGAATGTAATTTACAAACAATTATGCATTAAAAACACCCCTGTGAGTCATCAGTATCTTACAGATGGAGAAACAGAGGCACAGAGAGAGACTAAAGAGATTTGCCCAAGGTCACTAATGAGTTAGTGGCAGAACAAGGAGTAAAACCCAGGTATCTTAATTCACAATAATGGGCTATAGCTAAGGCTTTGATTTTGTCACGGAATCTGTGACTTCCAAAGACCTCTGTGACTTCAGCCCTGGCGGCTGGGAGCTGCAGGGCCCTGCTGCCTCTGCAGCAGCAAGGAGCTGGGCGGTACATCTCCCACCGCCTGAGGCAGTGGGTCCCCAAGCCGCCATGGACAATGGGGGCACCTCACAGCTCCTCGCCAGCCGCAGCAGGGCAGGGGGATCCCCAGAAGCTCCCCGGTGGGGCAGGGGGACCCATGCAGCTCCCCACTGCAGCAGAAGCAGGGCGATCCCTGCAACTCCCTGCTGCTGGGGCGGGGCAGAGCAGGGGGATTCCTGGTAAGTCTGTGGCTGCCGCAGCAGGACAGGGGGACCCCAGCAGCTCCCTGCTTCCACAGGGGGGCAGGGGGATCCCTGGCAGCTCCCCACTGTGGCAGCAGAAGGATTTCCACAGCTCTCCGCTGCTGGGGCAGGGGGACCCTGGAGCTCCCCACCACCGCAGGGAGCAAGGAAACCCTGGAGCTCTGAGTCCCCATGGGTGGTTGTGGCCCCAGGGCTCCCAACCACCCCGCAGCTGCCCAGCCACTTCCCATTTTATCATGGATATTTTTAGTAAAAGGGACAGGTCATGGGCTTCTGTGAATTTTTCTTTATTGCCAGTGACCTATTCATGACTTTTACTAAAAAATATTCATGACAAAATCTTAGCCTTAGCTAAAGCCAACAAACCCATTAGACACTCAGTCAGCTCTGCTTGGTTGCTGCTTTGAGAAGGAATGGGCTTGTGAATGCATGGCTGTTACTGAGTTTAATTCACACCTTAATAATTACCTGCAAAAGGTTCTTATATATTCTTGGTTAAACCTGATGAAGCCAGCACACTGTTGAAAGGATTTTGGACCCAGTCCTTTAACTTCCTTGAGCTGTTCCCGACTTATAAATGGTCCATTCTTTTCTCGCCATTCAATTATATTTTTAGCCCTATTAGCATTCAGTCCTGCAATATGTCTGAGAAGCAAAGTTTTCAAAATATATTAGTTAAAAATAAACAATAACTAGTGCAGATACAAATTAACAGCAAGGATACAAACTGCTCATGGAAATCTGGGCCAGATAACACAAATATCAATACACTAAATAGTTTGCAAAAGCAGCGCAAGACCAAAGACTGAAGGATCCATCTTCACATGATCCTGCAAAAGGATCCATAACAAGACTCTGGACTACCTCGATATAAAGGTCTGTGTGGGAGGATACTTCACAGGATCAGACCCAAATCTGCATTCATGTTCTAAATGAACGGAAGCAGAGAATTGTTCATGGAGTGTCACTGATAGCGGTTCCAAAAGAAATAGCACCTGCAATCGATGCAAAAGACACAAAATAGCAAAGAGAAGAAAAATTTCCCTCAAACAGTCTCATCTTTCATGCAACAAAAGTTGGAATAGAGTGACAAACTCAGCATTGCTGAAATATCAGAATTATAAGGAGAATTTGAAATGTAACAACCCACAAAGTAAAGATACTGCTAATTAAAAATGAAAATTTTGGCAAGTCATTCTTAGAAATGTTAAGAACTAGATCATGATTTTATGCTCTTATCTAGGCAGTGGATAGTGCATGGTAAGTCAGGGTGTTAGACTCTCCAGTGCACATACTTATTGCACACTAACTCAAAACAGGGAACATGCGACAGCTCACTGGAAGTTCCACAATGCACTCTGACGTGCTCTCATTTCACAATGGCTTACAACAGCTCTTCTTGATGACAAAGGTATATACCTCAAATATACAGCTCACAAAATTTCCATTGATCTTTAATCTGCCTCAGAGAACATATCTAACTTCTCATGCCTGCAGAGATATAACATGCCTTGTAAATGCAACAGGTGATGATGAACACATTTAACATATCACACACCTGAGCAGTAAGCAATGTTGGTAATCAGCCTGTCTGGGATGCTCTGTTTTCTACAACTTAGTTGTCAGGGACACTCACTGCTTTTTGACACAGTGTGCACTATAAGGGGTGTGAACTGCAGAGCATTTGTGCTCTGACTGCCTCATGTAGACCCTGCTGGCATGAACTACAAGATACCTAGTGAATGTAGTTCATGTAATGTAGTTCAAACAGGGCTTCATCAACATGAACTAAGTACCTTGCAGTTCATGCCAGCAGGATCTAGATGGGGTAATTAGAGTGCAACATGCTAACGCACTCTACAACTCACATCTCTTTAGAGCGCACTGCAGTGCCATGTAGACAAGCTCTGTACAGAAGCAGAAGAACATACTGGAGAATAGGATACCAGGGTGGGGAGTAGGGGGGCATGATGACAGTCTTCAAGTATGGAGAAGTTTGTTATAAAGAGGAGGTTGATAAATTGCTCTCCTTAACCACTGAGGACAGGACAAGAAGTAATGGGTTTAAGTTGTAGCAAGGGAGATTTAGGTTGGACATTAGGAAAAGCTTCTCAACTGTAAGGGTAGTTAAGCACTGGAATACATAGCCTAGGAAGGCTGTGGAGTATCTGTCATTGCACGTTTTTAAGAACAGGTTAGACAAACACCTGTCAGGGTAGAGGACTGGACTAGATGACCTGTTTCAGTCCTACTTTTCTATGATTATGGGCATGACCTCCTCCCACTGTTTATTTTTAACAGTCCACTGAACCAGATGGTTGAAATTTTCTGGATTTTGATTTTTCAACAGACAATTAGATAAAATTTCACAAAAACTTTACATAAAAAATCATAACATTTTCCAGTACATTATAGAGCTAGTAATTTTTTTAAAATGTACACATTGAAAAAGGGATACATTTTTCATGAACATTTTCCAGAATTTTCTCTCTGTTTTTCAACTAGCTTTACTTGTTATAATCTGTACAGCCATCTTCTCACAGACAGAACATTTGGAAATCCCTTCCTTTGCAATATTAATATCATATTTATTATGCCATGTTATTTTTGAATGCTGTGTTTGTTTTATGACATGCGTTATTATTTTGAAAATATTTGTCTCCCTCAGAAGAATGGTTTTACCTTGCAGAACCACATCCCCTCTTTCAAAAAGCTGACCCTTAATACTCCAGTGAAATACTGTCTTAATATGTCATTTTCATGTAATTGGAAGTTTAACACAAGAGCCATTTGCTCCAGCTGAGTTTGAGTCTGATGGCAGACTAAACACAGACTCTGTGATCCAGAGCCATGTAATTACTGGAATAGGAAAGTATTCAACCCACCTTAATAGTATTTCTGAGCAGATGTTAATATCTACTCCTACAAAGCTGACACACTCCTCAACCACACTGTCCAGAGTTGCTTTGAGCAAAGTCTGTGAGACATCATGCTGAGACACAAAAATACAGATATAGGGTTACTGAAATATTGGAACATGCATAAACGAGATAAATGAGAACTGCAGACAATGGCAATTTTACAAAATATTTGCTAGTCTATTGTCAACATAAGAAACAACATTACAGAGACCTCAAATTTAATACTACTTTTTCTATTGTAGTTACCTTAGCCCATTGATTTTTTCTTAATGTTCCTCAATATCTCTTTGCAAGAACTCTGTTGTGTGTCAAATTCCTAGAATATGCAGTATATTCTATTCCTTGTCAAATTAGACCTTTTTTTTTTTTACTGCACTGGATAAATATTTTCCTGCCTTATTTAAAATCAAAATTTAATGAAACACACACACAAAACAGTTAAAAAATAGAATTAACATTGTATTTTATTATCTATACCTATAAATATAGATTTGTTTAGCCTGATAGTTACCTCATTCTAAAATCCGATTTTAAAATTGTTATTAAAAAGACAGGTAGGACAAAATTTTCAAATTAATATCACTGGATAATAATTGGACATATTTGCACACATGAATGCTAAATCTGTGCATACTGCAGCGGGGTAAGTATATACTAAGTGCCTGTCAAATTTTCCTTTTTTGACAACTAATCTTCATGTTATTATAGAACAGCTCATTATTCATTACCCTTTAAGAGTAAACCAGATATTACATTAGGTCTGAGAACATGAAGGCTAAATTTCAACCCTGCATCAATAAAATACATCAAATTGCAAATGGCTATATTCAGAAGATTAGCAGATCCTTCACTACAGTAGCACTACCGAAAATTCTTCTAGCTTTTAATTTGTTTGCATATTTTTCCTTTGTTTTAATTAGTCATGCTTGTTAAAGATCAAAAGTTATGAAACTCTAGATACCAAAGTTTTACTTCAATCCACAACAATGTGAACTTCTCTATGAGTCCACCAATGCTTAGAAGTCTGACCTGAAGGGAGAATCCTTTTTAAGTGTACGAGCTAATTTAATCACAATGTTGGCTTCGCTCTAGGGTTCTTATAAGTCACTCACATAAATCTGAGTTGATCTGTAGTGGTTCTGTGATGCATTTATTTAGGACATTGTCTTGGATTCAAGCCAAGATCCCAGATATTTTGTCCAGTACTACATTTTATCTCCCAAGCCATTCAGCTCTTTTAAAGTTATTATAATTAAATATGACATGCCACCAGCATCAGGCTCCATCTAGTCATATTTGTCATTCATTAAACAATAGTTAATATCATAATCAAATCCTGTGCCAATGTCGCCCTCATTAGAGCTAATCATATCGTCATGTACACTGATCGCCACAAATGTATTAATAAACTGACATGATATAAGCAGACCAAAGGAACACTCCTATGATAGACACCTGCACCCTCTCTCCTTCAGAGCCCAGTCATGGAGTGCCCCCCCCGAGCCCAGACACTTGCATACCCTCCCCCTTAGAGTCCAGGGATCCAGAGGGAGAAACAGCCTCATGGTGGGTCCTGGGCTTGTATAGAGTTTCCTTCATGCCACCTCCTTCCTTCAGGGCGTGCCAGGAAGTGCAGCTGCCCAGAACCCTCCAGCTCCCTCTTGGCAGTGTCCTGTATTTGCGAGCTGGGCTCCACTGGGTCCAGCAGCCTCTAGTAGCAGCCAGCAGCTCTGTAGCACCAATTCTGCAGGAAAAGGGAAATTCTGCACAGAACATTAATGGCAAAGAATCCCCCCAGGAGTAATTTGTAGAGCTGCATATGTAGGAGTAGCCCCAAATAACAGAGAATGTAATCATCCACATTTGGCCAATCTTTCTGAGAGGCTGTATGGCTGTGTGGACAAAACTTGATTTGACCACAGTGTCCTAGCTTTGATTCTCAGCTCTGCTAGAACTGTCATGTGACATTTCAGATACAGTACTCAGTTACATCAGCAGTAACACAGGCGGATGGTATCTGAATAGCAAGGATTGTAAAGTGCACAGAATTACCTCCACCAATAGGAGAGGTGAAACTTGAACTCATGGTCTTCTGGCTTCAAAGGGTAACTTTGGTGCCTGCTGTAGCTTGTGTGTTAAATGAAGAACAAATTTAGTGAGTGAGAGCAAACATGAAAAAATCTGTGAAGTGTTTTATTTGATTTATTTCTTTTTCCAGGAACAATTGCCAATGACTAAAAATTCATAGGCCTCTCAAAGAGAGCTTTGCATTTTTTCACTTTTTAAAAAACAAGTCAGTGTGTTTCAGCTTCATATTAAAATGTAAGAAATAAGGGCTATCAAAGGAAAAATCCCACTGCAACCTTTACCATTCCTCGATAATGCTTACCATCACAGATATCACATTGCCTTTATACCCAAGGTTGTATGTTTGACTTGTGGCTGAGGTCCGTATTTTAAAAGATGTTGGTGAGCAAAGTGAGAGAGGAAAGAAACGAGAAACCCCTTTAAAGGTGTCAGGACATATTTCTCTTGCAGAAGGCCCAATAATTTTATTTGTAAGCATATCTCAGCTTTGTCCACCAACTGCGTACAGCTTAACGCCTGCTTAAATAGCTCTACAACTACCAATAAAAAGAAAAAGATAGGCACTAGCTCCTCTTTAATACCTCAATATACTACAGATGAACCACTCAGAATGGATATCTACAACATATATGGGAGTGAACTGATGCATGGTGAGTGAGTGTGAATGTGATGGATATAGATAAGCAAATTGTAGGGCTGCCCCTTTTCCACAGACAGCAGGACTAAAACCTTAGTTACAGGTAAGGTTACTTTTAAGTCACAGGTATTTTTAGTAAAAGTCAAGGACAGGTCACAGGCAGTAAACAAAAATTCAAGGCCCGTGACCTGTCCATCACTTGTACTATATCACTTGGATCACCTGGATCGATTGGTCTTCAGCTGTTAAGACTCTGCCGATCACAACACGTCCGCCATTCTTCTCGCATTCTTGCCTTTCTTTTCCACGTTCATCTGAAACTTTTAACAATGTCATCTTCCTATCTTCTTGGAGGCCAACCAAGTGGTCTTTTCTGTTCTTGCAGGTTCCACTCAGTAATGATTGCAGTCCACCTACTGTCCGTGAGCCATGCTATGTGGCCCGCCCATCATATCTTATTATATCTGCTTTCCACGACAATATCTTTCACACCACTGCGTTCATTAATTATTTCATTTGGGATACAATCCAGAAGGGAAATTCTCAACATAGCTCGTTCCATTGCCCTTTCAGCTACCGACAGCCACCATTCTTCTCTCTTCGTCAGTGACCACGTTTCACTGCCATACAGCATGGCTGGCAGCACTGTTGAATTGAAGATATTTGTACGTGTGGTCTTGTTGATTTTTGCTTTGAGGACGTCCTTGATGGAATTAAATGCACACCATCCTGCCCAAATCCTTCACAAGAGTTCTCCATTCATGTCTTGGCGCATATTATGTACTGTTCCACTTCCTCAATTTCTTCTCCTGTTACCATTATTCAGGCTTTTCATAAGATGTCTGATTGCATGTATTTTGTTTTGCAGTGATTCATTTTCAGACTGACCTGACTGCTTTTCTTGTTGAGACTTCGTAGTACACTCTGCAGTTGGTTGGTGCTTTCAGCAATTAGTATGATGTCATCTGCGAATATGAGATGAGATAACACTGGTCTACAATTTTTGAGAAGTCGTCTGCTTCAGAGATAAAATGTGGTATTTATTATGTATTTTGATGTGCTGAATTCAAATATGACAATTAAAACAACTGATTGGCTACTGTTTCTAAGATATTTAAGTTTTTACATTTTATGTCTATGTATTGTGATGGGGCAAGGCCAGATGGCTACAGTAAAGTACTGAGATAACAGGTAGTAGGCCCAGCAAACAATCCAGTATCCTGGTACCAAAGGCAGTTGCTCCAGGTTAATCAAGGCACCTGGAGCCAATTAAGATCTTCCTAGAAGGCAGCAGAGATAGCACTTTAATTAGACACCTGCAGCCAATCAAAGGCCAGCCTAATCAGGGCACCTGGGTTAAAAGGAGCTCTCAGTCAGGCAAGGAGGAGCCGATGAGAGGAGGCGTGGTGTGAGGAGCTGGGAGAAGAAGGCAAAAGCTGAGAGTGGACGTGTACTGCTGGAGGATTGAGGAGGACAAACGTTATCAGACACCAAAGAAGGAGGTCCGTGTGAGGAAAAGAAGGTGTTTGGAGGAGGTCATGGGAAGTAGCCTCAGGAGTTGTAGCGTCCAGCAGCTGTTACAGGAGGCAAGCTATAGACAGCTGCGATCCACAGGGCCGGCTGGAACTCGGAGTAAAGGCAGGCCCGGATCCCCCCAAACCTCCCAACTCCTGAGCAAGCACAGGATGAGCTGACCCAGACTGTGGGTTCCACAAGAAGGAAGATCACGAGTGAACACATCCGCCAATAAGCCAGGACCACCAAGTAGGAGGAAGAACTGTTCAACAGTATTGTGTAGAAGTAGATGTTTTTAATCATAAATTGGTAAACCTAGGTCTTTTCATGTGTTATGGTTGCTTTAACCATGATAGATTTCACCTGCCTGTTTAGTAACGCTTTAAACAATCAGCAAAAAGGGTATCATATATAGAAATTTATTATGAACAAAGGCAAAAAACATTATGTACATAAGTTTAGCCCTATTATGTCACTCGGCGCTTCCTGGCTGTCTCTTGTATCATTAAATGGACACTCTCTGCACTGTCCAGCAATAGTCTCCAGCATTGCGGGCTCCGGTTGGCACTTAGCGTTTTCCATGTTGCAATGTCCTGGAAATCCCTCGCCATGCTCATCACTCCACCTGCTCCGCAGTTTGGTGAAAAAAATCTAGATGAGAGTGCAAAAAATGTATCTTTAGTGACATGTTGCAACCAAGGCGTTTGTATGCCTTGAGGAGGTTTTCCACCAACAACCTGTAGTTGTCTCTCTGTTTTTCCGAAAAATTATTGCCACGTAACTGGAAGGCTTCCATGCTGCCTCTTTCTTGCATGGCAGTGCATGGTCAAATGCATCATTTCGAAGAATTCACGAATCTGAGACCAACAAAGACACTTCCTTTATCTACTCACTAACCTTGGAAATTTTCCACGGAGTCTTGAAAGCGCTTGTGTTTGTCATGGCCTGACAAACTCTTCTCATCAGACCCAGCTGATGGTGAAGGGTGCTAAGAAATCTCCTTGATTCAACAGTGGTGGATGCTGAACACTTTTTCCTCCCAGCCCAAGACTGTCGGAGTGGCCAATCTTTCTGATGTAGTGGGAACTCTTGAATGACTACTCCATTCCAGAGAAAAAGAGTACCTGGGTAACAGTCTGCAGACCACAAGAGGAGCAACAACCTTCAAATCGCACAAGAGCTGCCACTGATGTGGTCATAAGTTTATGCATCCTCAAATATGTTTCATGTTGTCATAGTTTTCCTTCAATGGACTGCAGGACCAACGGAATTGATGGCAAAACATTCCCATATGCAGCAAAACAGCTTAAGACCTTGTCTGCGATGAATCAATGAACAGTCCCACTCATCTGGATCGGAATGAATGTTGAGGGCTCCCATCCACCACGATGTTTGAAAGGCCTAAAAGATCACTTCCATGAAGAAGAATGGGACAAGCCTTTTGATGTCAGGAACAGTGGAAACCCTAACATCCTGCCAGAAGATTCCACTGCTGTATGTCTGGAGCCCAACTAGCTAGACTATGAGGCCAATCACAATTTTTAAGCTTCATTTTCGTCTAGTACCATGAATTAGTAAAGTTTGACTACATTATTTCAGAAGCATTTTGGCTGTAAGCAGTGTAATTGGTTCTCATTTATGTTAACACACTCCTCAATTGATCTTGTTCATAACGATTCAAGGCAGGCGGTAAATATTTGTGTGAAATCGTACTCCTTGCTTAACCTTTTTCGATTGGGATGATCGGAGGGATTTCAAGAGATTAATGTCTGTTGTACATCAGTATTCACTCCTTCAACAAACTGATGTACGAAGTGTAATGCCTTGCTCTCGGCACCTTTGAATATTGTGTTGAACCTGAGCATCGAAGGCCTTTTCAAGTCAACGAAGCAAATGCACAGCGGGAGTTTGGTATGCCTCGCTCTTCTAGGAGCTGGCTAAGGTGAAACATCTGGTCGAACGTGTCTGAATTCCTCGAAGACCCTGCCTGCTCTCTGGCTGTGTCATCCCGACTCTGCGAAGTCGATTCGTTATCACCACTTTGTAAAGAGTTTATAGCATATGAGGGGACCAGGCAAATAGGGTGATAGTTGTTAGATTCTTGATCCTCTTCTTGTACAGCGAAGATGGTTATCGACTCCTTCCAGCTTGATGGAATTTCCTTCTTCGAACAGCAAGACTAAATCTTAAAGGTTTTTCTCTCCTGTGGAAATCATTTCCGATGTATTCCATCCTTTGCCTGAGCTTTTCCCTTTTCATCTGGTGCGCTTCAGACTTCGCTGATGATTATTGGGGATGCATGTTCGACTTAGGATCGCTGCTGAGAGAGGGACTGTGATTCTTTGAATTTGACCAGTCTGTATAGAAGTCCTTGCAGACCTCCTCCATCCCTGCTCTGTCAATTACTGTCTCTCCATCCTTGTTCTTCAATGCTATTATGCTCAATCTATACTACACCAATTCCCGCTTGCATATCCTGAGGCTCTTGCATGATTCAGCTGTTTTAAGGAGCTTTTCTTTCTGGAAGTTCTCAAAGTCGTCCTTCAGTTTTCGCCATGTAAACTTGCACAGAATGGAGTACTCAAGGTTGTTATCCGAGCTCCTTTTCATGTACTGTACTATATACCCCTGACTAAACTTTGTGGGGGGAGATGGCCCAGAGGTAGTGCATATGCTTTGGGGGGACAGGTGGCGTGGATGCTCTGGGGAGAGCAGCCCAAGATCCCCGCTGGTGCAAAGGGGTCCAACCTTTGCATCAGCCTTATGTCCCAACACTGAGCCCCCTCCCACACCCAAACTCCCACTGCTGCAGCAGCATCAGCAGCTGGTGTGGCTGCCCCAGGGGCTGCCTCAGCTGCTCAGGTGGGCCAGACACACTGGCTGCTGCTGAAGTCACAAAATCAGTGACAAACTCACAGCCTTAGTTACAAGCCATCTATAACTCATAGAGAAAATAAGGCTTGTGGAAGGCGGCCAGCTGTGAATTGTGGCAAACTCTTCCGGAGACACAGCCTCTGACTGGCATTACCTCCTCTGACTGCACTGCAGAAACTTCTCATCCACACTGTGAGCCTTATTTTAAATGCAATAAAAGCGATGTCAATTTAAAAAAAATGTAAAATTTTAGAGCCTGAAAGTCCACTCAGTCCTACTTCTTGGTCAGCCAATAACTCAGACAAACAAGTCTGTTTACATTTGCAGGAGATAATGCTGCCTGCTTCTTGTTTACAGTGTCACCTGAAAGTGAGAACAAGTGTTCTCATGGTACTGTTGTAGCCAGCATCGCAAGATATTTACGTGCCAGATGCACTAAAAATTCTTATATCCCTTCATGTGTCAACCACCATTCAAGGGGACATGTATCCATGCTGATGATAGGTTCTGCCTGATAACAATCCAAAGTAGTACGGACTGACACATGTTCAATTTCATTATCTGAGTCAGATGCCACCCACAGAAGGTTGATTTTCTTTTTCGGTTGTTTGGATTCTGTAGTTTCCGCATTGGGGTGTTGCTTTTTTAAGACTTCTGAAAGCATGCTTCATATCTTGTCTCTCTCAGATTTTGGAAGGCACTTCAGATTCTTAAACCTTGGGTCAAGTGGTTATCTTAAGAAATCACACATTGGTATCTTCTTTGCGTTTTGTGAAAGCTGCAGTGAAAGTGTTCTTAAAATGAACAATATGTGCTGGGTCATCATCTGAGACTGCTATAACATGAAATATATGGCAGAATGCGGGTAAAACAGAGCAGGAGACAATTCCCCCCCAAGGAGTTCAGTCGTAAATTTAATTAACGCATCATTTTTTTAAAGAGGAGTGTCATTAACCTGGAAGCATGTCCTCTGGAATGCTGGCCGAAGTATGAAGGGGCATATGAATGTTTAACATATCTGGTACATAATACCTTGAAAAGCCGGTTGCAAAAGTGCCATGTAAACACCTGTTCTCACTTTCTGGTGACATTGTAAATAAGAAGATTATCTTTTGTAAATGTAAATAAACGTTTGTCTTCGTGATTGGCTGAATAAGAAGTAGGACTGAGTGGACTTGGTAGGATCTGAAGTTTTAAATTGTTTTGTTTTTGAGTGCAGTTATATAACAAAAAAAAAATCTACATTTGTAAGTTGCACTTTCACAACAAAGAGACTACACTACAATACTTGTATGAGGTGAATTGAAAAATACTATTTCTTTTGTTTATCATTTTACAGTGCAAATATTTGTATTAAAAATAATATACACTGTGATTTCAATTACAACATAGAATATACTATATATGAAAATGTAGAAAAACATCCAAAATATTTAATAAATTTCAATTGCTATTCTATTGTTTAACAGTGCAATTAAAACTGCGATTAATCGCAATTAAGTTTTTTAATCACGTGAGTTAATTTCGATTAATCGACAGCCCTAAAAATTAGTTATTACTACCCATCTTAAAGGCATCAAATAAATAATAGCCATTATATTTCAGTAAACAGCTAAGTGAAATGTGCTTTCAGGTCTTTCTATAGTTCTTACACAAACTCCAGCAGTCATTGACTCATCCTGGTATTTGCTGCTTCCATGCAGAAAAATGGTGCCATTACATTACTCATGCATTTGTCTCAGAGGGACATGGATTCCACTCACTCACTATGTAGAAAAACCAGTTACCTACCTTTCATAACGGTTGTTCCTCTGGATGTGTGGCTCATGTCCATTCCATTCCTGGTGTGCGTGTGCCCCCGTGCACGGTTGTGGAGATTTTTACCTTAGCTGTAGGGCCAGCTGTGGCGCCTCCTTGACTGCCATGCTCATGCGTCGGTACATCAGGTACCACTGGCCCTATTCTTTCTCCATTCCTTCCTTCCAACAACTCCAACAGAGGAGCGACCACTCGTGGTGAGACAAGGAAGTCGGGCTGAGGTGATCCGCCAAGACGTTCCTGGTTCCAGGCAGGTGCGCGGAGATCAGATGAATGCCATGCTGAACACAAAAATCTCAAAGGAGGAGAGCTGGGCCGAATACCTGGCACCATCCTGCCTGTTGATATGATACATCGCAGCAGTATTGTCCATCAGGACCTGTACCACCTTGCTCTTCAGAGGGAGCAAGAAAGCCTGGCAGGCCAAGCGAACTGCTCTGAGCTCCCTGATGTTGATATGAAGGGCTATATCATTCTGTAGCCAGCAGCCCTCGGTGCTGAGCTTGCCCAGGTGGGCTCCCCAGCCCAGGTCCGAAGAATCGGAGACCAGAGCCAGCGACAGGAATGGGGTTGCAAAGGAGACTCCCTCTAACACTGACCCAGGATCCAACCACCAATCCAGGGAGTACCTGATGTGGTCTGGCACCCTGACTACCTGGTCCAGATCGTGCCTGTTGGGGGACATAGGCTGACACCAGCCACTCTTGCAGAGGCCGGAGATAGACGTATGTACACACGGCCATTTGGCCCAATAGCCTCAGGCAGGTGTGAGCTGTGGTAAGTGGGTGGTTCTTCACATGGGAGATCAGGTCCGACATGGCCTGAAAATGCACTTCCGAAAGGAAGGCTCTGGCTCACGTGGAATCAAGAACCACCCCAAAATGAACTCTATTTACTTGGCAGGCATTATGATGGATTTTTCTCTCATTTATTAACAGACCCAGTTTGCGCCAGGTGGAATGCTCCAGATCGAAGCTCCTCTGTGGTTGCTCCCGAAACCTGCTCTCGATGAGCCAGTCGTTGAGACACAGGAAGACCTGAACCCCTCAACGTCTCAGGTAAGCAGCCACTGGCGCCGTACATTTCGTGAACAGTCTTGGGGCCAATGAGAGGCCAAAAGGCAGCATCATGAATTGAAGATGGCATCTGTTGACTATGAAACGGAGGAAGCATCTGTGCCTTTAGAATATGGAAGTAAGTGTCCTTCAAGTTGAGAGCTGCGTACCAGTCTCCCAGATCCAAGGAGGAGATGATGGAGGGCAAGAAGACAATGTGAAACTTCAACTTTCTGAGAGGTTTGTTAAGGCGACACAGGTTCAAAATGGGTCTGAGGCCCCCTTTTGCTTTCAGAATTAGGAAGTAGCAGGAAAAGAACCATTTTCCCTTCATGTCCCGGGGGACCTCCTCCACCACCCCCAGTTGCAGGAGATTCTCGACCCCTTCGATAAGGAGGTGCTCGTATGAAGGTTCCTGAAGAGGGACAGGGAAGAGGTGAGGTGGGATGAGGGGCGGCCGAAAATGGCAGGGTATAACCCTGAGATATTATGTCCAGCACTCAGTGGTCCGAGGTGACACGCAATCAGGCCGAAAGGTAGGGATGAAGATGGTGAAGGAAAGAACAAAGCGTTTCTGGGCAATTGACTGGGGTGTCATCCTTGAGTGCACCTTCAAAATGAGTGCTTCCTGCCCCCAGGATGCTTCTCTGGGCTGGGCTGCATGGGTGAGTGGTAGGAGGAAGGGTGGATATGACTAAAGCTTGTGTCTCTATCCCTTCTCCTTGAAGGTCCCTGACTAAGCTGCCAAGGCCTTGGCGGCAGGGGCAGCTGGAACTGCTTCCTTGGAGACTGTGGCATTTGCATGCCCAGGGGACAAAGGGTGGCCCAAATGTCCTTTTACCCATGCAGACTCGCATCTGTCTGTTCTGAAAAGAAACCATTCCTATCGAATGGGAGGTCCTGGACAGAGGTCTGCATCTTGTGGGACAGGCCAGCGATCTGAAGCCAGGAGCTGTGCCTCATGACTACTGCTGACATGACCACCCTAGCCTCCGAGTCTGCTGCGTCCCATTCCATCTGGAGACAACACCCAGCTGCCACGGTGCCTTCCTCCACCAGGGTGCCGAATTCTTGTGCCAGAGCCTGAGGGAAAGAGTCCTTGAACTTACGGAGGGAGTCCCATAAGTCAAAATTGTACCTGCCCAAGAGGGCCTGATGGTGAATAAATTTTTCCTCCCAGAAAGGTCCAGTCTTTTGGCCTCTTTATTTCTGGGCGTTGAACTACTGTGTCCATGCTTGTCCTTTTCGCTGGCCGCAGAGACAACCAGCAAGCCTTGAGGTGGGTGGGTATAAAGGTACTTAAACCCTTTCGCTGGGATGAAGTACTTCTTTTCGGCCCTTTTGGAGGAGGGAGGAGGAAGGACGGGGTTTGCCAGAGGGCCTTGGCAATTTTCAGGACCCCATCATGCTCTGGTGACGCCACATGGAGTACTGCGTCCAGGTTTGGGGCCCCCACTGCAGAAAGGATGTGGACAAATTGGAGAGAGTCCAGCGGAGGGCAATGAAAATAATTAGAAGGCTGGGGCACATGACTTATGAAGAGAGGCTGAGGGAACTGGGCTTATTTAGTCTGCAGAAGAGAGGAGTGAGGGGGGATTTGATAGCAGCCTTCAACTACCTGAAGTGGGGTTCCAAAGAGGATGAAGGTAGGCTGTTCTCAGTGCTGGCAGAACAAGGAGCAATAGTCTCAAGTTGCAGTGTGGTCTACACTGGATATTAGGAAAAACTATTTTACTAGGAGGGTGGTGAAGCATTGGAATGTGTTACCTAGGGAGGTGGTAGAATTTCCATCCTTAGAGGTTTTAAAGCTATGGCCTGACAAAGTCCTAGCTGGGATGATGTAGTTGGGGTTGGTCCTGCTTTGAGCAGGGGTTTGGACTAGATGACCTCCTGAGGTACCTTCCAACCCTAATATTCTATTATTCTACCATAGTGCAACATGTGCCAGGGTAGAGGCTGGGACACACTGAACAAGGTGACCAACTGCTCGGCCATCTCCTCCACCTCTAGGCCCAAGTTCTCGCCCAGCCGTCAAAGCAGGGCCTGGTGTTCCTTAAAACCATCTGGCCAGCTGGCCTTTGAGGGTCCCGTGACCACCTTGTCCAGGACTGAGGATGAATGTAGTGCCGGGGTGGGCTCCAGGGCATCATCCCTGGGGAGAGGTTTTTTGGGGTGGGCACTGTCTCCTCTACTCCGACCTCCAAGCAGGTCTCAGGCACCGAGCGGCAGATGAGTGGTGCGAAAGGGACATTGTTATCACCGGGATGCCCCACCTCCTCCGATAAGGCCACTGCGCTGCCATGCTGCCAACCCAGCACCACAGAGGTCGACGTGGCCCATTTGCACTGATGGGGTCTTGACAATGGTCTGAACTGCCCTTCCGTCCCGGAGGAATCCCCTGCTGGTGACCACAGCAGGGCCATTGATGCCTGTCTGCCTGCTGATCGTCGCCACCAGAGACTTCGGTTTGGAGTGGGAGGATAGGTGCTGGTATTGAGTGGGTAGGGGGGAGTGGAATCTCAACAGGGAGCGCTCCCACGGGGCAGACGACTGAGATCTGCAGCAAGAGGACAACTGGTGGGAGGGCAAATGATGCCAGTGGAATGGAGACTGGTGCCTCCCCCAAGGCGATCCACATCAAGATGGTGGGGATCGCGATGCTGGTGACCAAGGGCAAGCCCCAGAGGATCTGGGCTGCAACGCCAGAGATCTGTGGAAGGGAGATGGAGAGAGCTGCCTTGTCTCAGGGCATCGGCAGCACTCACTTGCCCCCTGAAGGGATCTTAGCAGCTGGCTTTCCCTCAGAGGAAGCCTTTGCTGGTTCCTGCGGCACACATGGTGCCTGTGTCAGTGGTGCAGGCCTCTGCTCTCTTGGCACCAGGGGAGCTCGGGAAGGCATTGATGCCGCCAGAAGTTTGGGTGCCCTGCCGCTCCCGGGAGTCGGCAGTGGATCCTTTAAGCAGCTAAGGGCCCTGACTGGGAGGCATGTCCACATGGCTCTGGAGTGGCAAGGTGGCCCAAAGTGAGTCCTTTGCCCGAAGCCCCATGGCCTTCCTTGCCCGGTGCCGGGGACCCGCGTTTCTTCATTTTCTTTCTGAGCATCATTGCCAGGGGTGCACTGCACGCGAGGCCGAGATATTAGGCTAGTCTTGGCGGGCCGGCTTGGAAGCTGGACAAAGGATAGCCTCCATGAGGAGAGCCAGAAACTAATATCCCACTCTTTCTGAGTCCTGGGTCAAAATTTTTTTACAAATACGACACTTGTCTTTCTCATGTGATTCCCCCAAGTACTTGAGGCAGCTACTGTGGGGGGTTACTAACAGGAATAGGCCTGTTACAGTCTGTGCAGGGCTTAAACCCTGGAGACTGGGGCATGCCCCGCTTGGGGCAAAGTCCCCACTGGGACTCTAACTTCTAACTCGTAACTACACTTAACTACTTAACACTAACTACTATAAACTATTTACAAGGCCCTAAGGCTTGAAGTCAGAAGAGATGAAATCGATAGCTCTTGCTATTCAAGGAAATGTGCTCTGACTAACCACCACGGGATGTAAGAAGGAACTGAGAAGGTGTAGAGCCAGCAGCACCTGATATACCAACATGAGTGTGGCACTCAAGGGGGCGCCAGAGCTGGCCCTACAGATACTGCTAAGGCAAAAATTTCCAACAACCGTGCACGTGGGCACACGAGAATGGAACTGACATGAGAAAGCACTCGAAGAAGCATAACCTAGGAGTGAAACACCTCCAATCCGACGAAGTGGGTATTCACCCACGAAAGCTCATGCTCCAAAACGTCTGTTAGTCTATAAGGTGGCACAGGACTCGTTCCTACTTTTACCTCCAATCTATGTGCATATGATGACATTTAATCAGATTTTTAATCTCATTTTATGGAGAGTGGGATCACTGTTTTCAAACTATATTTCACCTGTTCATTTATTGTTAAAATTTGAGCCATACCACACTATGTTTGACAATTGCCTCCCCACTCAGACAGCAAACCCATACGTCACCTGACTCCTCAGTGCATCCTCCTAAATGAACACTCCTCACCCAACTCATACACAATGCTAACTCTGCCCACATCTCACAGGCATTACCACCACTTACTAACGCCACACTTTTGGAACCCTTCCCATCCCAACACTACACAAAGGCCTTCCATGTCACAACCCAGGTGTGGTACTGTCCCCTCATGCACTGACCACCCTTAACACCAAACATGGGTATTCATGCTCAAAGAAAGATAAGTTGCCCTGTGGGGTGCAGGTGGAGTACACAAACAGCAGGGCAGCCTTCATGTCCTGCGACAGGGGCTGAGGCTAAGACCTGTGTGTTCCTTTACACAGTCAGGTGGGAGAGGGAAGAAGGATGTGTATGCTGGGTGTTCAGCTTCACAAACGCACACTCTGAAGATGGGGGCCTCCAGGCACCTGGCACTGCTCTTCACTTTCAAATGCTCCATGCCCACCCTCAGCAAGGTCAACAGGGACTGGACTCACTTCCTCTTCTCTGAAATACAGAACCCAGATGCAGCAAGGTCAGCAGATCCTCTGCACTAGGAGCTCAGCCTGAGGGACTTAGCACTACAGGAGTGCTCCTCCCAGCCATGCTTAATGGGTCTGATCGTGCTCTCTGGTTCCATTTCAAATACCAGCCTGGGAACATTTACCACCTAAACAAACCACTTCAGGTTCAAGTTGAATAGATTTTGAAAACCCATTATTAAAATTTGAATTTTTAGAAGAACAGTATCCCTTTAAACTCACAATAACAAGGCTTGATTAAGTTACTCAGCAACTACAGTACTGGGGACCAGCATAGGTTAGGCAAGAGTTCTATTTTCTCTTGCAGCTTTCAGAGTTAGAGTGGTATTATTTAAAGCCAGAAAGGACCATTATGATCATCAGTCTGACCTCTTGTGCATCAGAAGCCAATTAACCTCACTTTAATGAAGAAAGGATTATTGTCCCTGTTTTACAGATGGGAAACCAAGACCCACAGAGATAAAGTGAGAGCCCCACGGTCACAGGTGGTATGTCTACCCTGCATTCAAGAGATGTGACTGCAGCACATGTAGACATACCTTCTCGAGTGATGACAGCAGTGAAACTGTGGAAACACAGGCGGCTGCATGCACTAGTCATGCCTGTCCAGAATCCTGGTTACATACTTGAGTGGCTTCACTATTATTGTTACTCAACCTAGCTCAGTTACACCTACATGTGCTGCAATTACACCTCTCAAATGCTACATAAAGATACTCAAGGAATCAGTGACAGAACGAGGAATTGAATCCAGATCCCCTGTTCCCACCCCAATTCCTCAAACACAAGGCCAGCATGCTTCTCGGAACAGTGCTAGAAAGCACTACCTGCTGATTTTGTTGCAGGATTACTTTTTAAATAGAAGGTATCTCAAAATATATTACTCTGTGGTATCACAAATACCATGAGTTGCAATGCGATGTCTGGTACTTATATTCTAGGATACAGTCAGTGAACCAGGAAGTACTGATGTATAAAATTAGATTACCTGATGACTAGTTGAAACTGATATAGTAAAAATAAAAATCATACACACTGTAATTAACATCAAAGGAAGTTCTAATACCAAAATTACACTTTCAACCTAGAATTTTATAACCAACAGCTCATAAATTTAGTTTACAGTTATGTCTCACTTTGAAGTGTGGTTCTACTCTGAAAAAGAACTACAGATCACAAGGTTCCAGTTATTGTCTCTCAATTAGTTCCATGGCAAATCTGCTAAGCTTAAAAATATTTCTGTTCTCAAACAACCACCTCAAAATTCATCCTGGGATCTGAAAGTCAAAATATTTGTTTTGTTTTGTTTTCCTCCATTACAATGATTAGGAGAGGGCAATGTACTTTGTTTAACTTTAAAAAATAAAAAGCAAAATAAATAAATAAATAAAATCACAAATCACAAAACAACAAAGAACTAATTAAGACATGTATCACCCGCTGATCATTTTGCTTTAGTATTACATCCTGTCATCCTTTGTCCTTCAGTATTTAGATGGTATTATCTATAGGACAGCAATTGTGTCTTTCTCCGTGTTTGGAAACCACCAAGCACACTGTTCAAATTAACACAGTCTAAATAAGAAATCACAGAAATACAGATTCTGCAATCCAAATTCTGCTATAGCATTGCAATTGCTAACACATGAGTAAGTGAAGACAAAACATGGCACTTCCACTGGAATTTAGTAAACAATTCTGATGTACAGGATAGAGAATCTAGCTCAAACTCTCTCAACTCTACTGTTTCTGTAGTGTTAAGAGGAATAGAGACTAGCAAAACCTTATTTCTGTGACTGAAGTCACAAAAATGTGGAGTTAAAGTTATGACTGAACATAAACAATGTAGTCTGATGAGTAAGGTGGTGCCCTTTCTATTTATTGATTATTCAAATTAGATCTGGACTTGAAATATAGCCCAGTGGCAACGTAATGAAAAATTATACAGTTTTAAATTCCAGTTAGCCAAATCATCAGCTCGTGTAAACTGTTCAGTTTACACGAGCTGAGGGTCTGGACAAACATGTTCACTAACCCTACTTGACTAAACGCACTAAACAATAGGGTCACAATCATGTGCCAAAACACCTCCTCTACTGGAGCCTGGGTGAGGAAATGAACTACTACTCTAAGCCTTTCACGTCTGAAGACCAAACAGCAAATAGGTCACAACTAAACACAAGTTTGGTAACCTCAACCAAGTCCATTGCAAAACCTTTATTTGGGAACAATTCAGGACAATTATGGGTCTGTTGAAGAGAGGTTCAAACAGGGTCTAAAAACTGTACTGTGACACACAAATGTGCAATAAATATTTTTAAAATGAACATTGACATTTTACATATATACACACTAGTAGAAATCAATTGACCTACCCATGCATTCCTATTATTTTACAGTGCCCCAGAGTCCAGCGAGGCCCCTCCCAATACAGTTAAAAAGAAATTATCCCTACCCTGAGGAGCTCACAAACTAAATGCAGACATGACCTAATGAGGTGATTAACACGGTCATAGAGAGGGGCTGGAGGAGGGTTCTCAATATCGTGCAGTGAAATTTTTGGGCTCTGGACCCAGGCCTGGAATAGCAATGGTATAACCAGATCAACATTAACCCTGAATATGTAGGGCTGTGTGTAGAGGGAAATCTGTTTTGTTTTCTGAACAACTTAAACATCAGTTATCCTTTGTTTCTAAAGTAAAGCTCCAGCAAGCTAAAAAGTGAGTGGAAATTCTTTGTTTCTTTCTTCGGGTATGTAATGAAACATTTCTAGCACCTCGTAAAGCATTGTTACATTGCTACCCGTCATTCAAATATGTGTTTATGAAATTTAATATTGCCATGTGAGACTGGTCAATTTGCTTCATGAAAAATAGCACTTTTTGAATTAAGAAAAAAGATACAGCCTAGCGCTACTGAATAACTCTGAGTAGCATCTATTTTAAGTGTGCAGTGTTTTATCCCCTCTAAAAATTGGGGGAGGCAGCACATCTTAAAATAAAATTAAAACTTTTTCATTGCACTGTCTAAAATTAAAAGACATCTTAATTTCTGAAAAATCAGCTTTGGTATTTAAAAAAAAAAAAAAAATTGGGGGGGGGGGGGACATTCTAAACTACTCTGATGACCTGTATGCAACTGGCTGCAATTTCAAATGTGTGAGATATGAAATCAAGAAAATCAAGGTTTATAATCAAAATATCATGTCTTAAGTATGGCAGGAGTAATGTAATACACAATACTTTAATAACTAGCACCCTTTCATGTGCAGATTTTTTAAAAAACAACACATTTTACACCTCAGGTAGAAGTGCTTGAAAGTTCAGGTTGGACGTTTTAATCTCTAGCGTCCCTTTGGAAAATCCCTTTCAATTAGATTCTAAGAACACAAGCTTATCCCTCTGATGTTTGATAAAAGAGCCTAACTTCAAGTCTTTCTTTTGAAGATTTTTTTTTGTGGTTTTTCTAAATGGGGATATTTTGTTATGCTATGCATTTAACTCTGACTCATTTCTTGTCTTTTAAAATCCAAATTCCGTTTGTTTTTAATAGCAATATATTACTGAAATACACCACAGCCATGGTTCTCAACCCAGAGGTACGTGTAACCGAGGGGATACGCAGAGGTCTCCCAGTGGGTATATCAACTCATCTAGATATTTGCCTAGTTTTACAACAGGCCACATAAAATGCACTAGCAAAGTCAGTATGCACAGAAAATTCATACAATGATTTGTTTATACTACTCTATATACTGTATACTGAAATAAGTACAATATTTATATATCCATTGATTTTATAATTATATGGTAAAAATGAAAAAGTAAGCAACTTTTCAGTAACAGTGTGTTGTGACACTTTTGTATTTTTATGTCTGATTTTATAAGCAATTAGTTTTTAAGTGAGGTGAAACTTGGAATACGCAAGACAAATCAGACTCCTGAAAGAGGAATAGTAGTCTGGAAAGGCTGAGAGCCACTGCTCCAGAGGGAGAAATGGATTTCTGTTTTCATCAATCAAAAATTTTGACAAAACAAAACAAAAATGCACTGGTCTTTATTTAAAGAAACAACATTTGACCCTTCAGATGCTTAGCAGTTATCTCTGTGTGTGTTGAATTAGTCTTCCTCATAATAAGTATGTCCCAACAGGAGCAATAGCATTGCCCACTTGTTACACAGTTTAAATCCCATTATTTGTAAAACTGATATCCAAAGCTATGACCTCTGCCTTGATGTGATTAAACTAGCAGTAATTACAATATATCCCAAAGCAAAAATAGAACAAATATCAATGTTCTCCAACGCATACACCAGGGGCACAATCTGATTTTATTTAAATCAATAGCAGAATTCCCATTGACTTCTATGGGAAGGGGATCAAGACAAGAGATTTGTGGCTTCCATGACGATGCTTCTGACTGCCAAGTAGGAGGCTGGGATTTCATTTCCAATAGCAGTCCTTCTTTGTGTCATTAACATGGCATACAATTAACCCTAGCAGGGAATGCCATGTAACATCAGAGGGAGATTAAACCAGGAACCTTGGGATGTGATTGGCTCCAAAATAGCAGCAAGTCTGGTCAGGGAATTGCCCTCCAAAACTTTGCTGAAGGAGGGTGTAGTGAGGTGGGGTGGCCTCCTAAGAACCTGGAGTGGGAGGGCCCACGTACTAAGCCCTGGTAGGTGGAACCAGGGCCTAGTTGCCCCTCCCCCAGGAAGTGGGTGGGAAGGACAGGAAGTATAAAAGGCGGCCCAGAAAGCTCAGTAGGGAGGCAACCACCGGAGAGAGCAGACGCCTCTTGAGCTGGGAAGGGACAGAGGGTGCAGAGGGACTGGCCTGGGCCACCAGCTGACTCAGACCTGGAGGAAGCAGACAACTAGCCCAGATCGCTGTCAGATCTGACTCCAGAGGGAGAAGACGACTGGCCCGGACCACTGACGGACCAGACCCCCAAAGACTTGCTCGTGGTCCCAGAAGCCACCCTCAACCTTGACCCCTCCTCACGGCAACAGGTTCACCAAGAAAGGGAGTGTGGAAGTGGCCCAGGGGTAGCAGCACCTGTCTTACTGCAACACTGACAGATGATGAGTCAGCGTGTTGCGGTGTGGATCCCTGCTGACCCAGTGACAAAGGTCCTGGTCCCAGTGACAAAGGTCTGCATCCCCCCTGCTACTCCAACACGGGGATGGCAGTCTCCCCTTCCACAGGCTAGAAGCCCGAGCCTCAGACTCTTTGTGGCCCTGCCTTGATCCAGGATCTGGGCTAATTGACTGTTTATTTGCTGCTCAGCCTGCACACAGGCCTGAGCCTCAGACTCTTTGCTGCCCCACCTTGATCCTGGGCTGGGGCCCATTGACTGGTTCCCGCCCAGCCTGAGCACAGGCCTTGGCCCCAGCTGCGAGAAGAGATCGCTTCATTCCACACAGCGGCCAACTTATCAGTGACGTAGTGAGGCGGGATGGCCTCCTGAGGACCTGGAGTGGGAGGGCCTCCGCACTGAGCCATTACAGAGGGGTTCAGCCAACAAGGAAGATTATGTTCTGGGAAAGGACAGTGGAGAACAAATTGTTTTGGAGGAATGTAGGTGGAAGATCACAAAGGCTAGGTGAACCTAGTGATGCTTCACAGCTCAATTTAGTCTCAGAATATGAGCCACTGTAGAAGATTAAGGAGCAGCAGTTGTGTGTTTTAGAAGGAAGAGTTCCACTTAGCCTGTCATAAGCATGATGAGCCCTTGGCATAGGTGGGAACTTGGGTGTATGCTTGGAAAAGCAAGAGGCAAATATGAGATCCTCACAGCTCTACTAAAGGTGTAGTAGAATTTCCCTCACACACCTCTAATAAATTAGGCAATGTAATATAACAAAATTATCATTCTTAATGAAAAAGAAAATGCTACACACAACAACTTAAGAAAACTTTACATAAAGAGTCAGTTTTGTACTGTTGGTGCATATTTGTTAAGTCCTACGCTAATGAGATTTCTAAATACAGGCAGCTACTCATGCCAGCTGGCTTTCTCTAGGTCACTATTCAAATACATTTTGTAATTGTTGTACCACAAAATACTGCTCTTGTCATGTCAATATTAAATGCAATTATACATCAATACTTTCATTACAAAGCTTATATGCCAAACAATCACCGTCATGAGGTGGATGCAGGATCTTCTGTGGCACCGGGGCGCTCAGGCCCACGTCTTGAGAGGGCCGCAATGCAGACCCCATGAGGAGTTCCTTGAGTCGAATTTCCCTCTCTTTTCTTGTCCGGGGCTTGAACGCCTTACAGATTTTACACTTGTCAGCCTGATGGTCCTCCCCCAGACACCTAACCCAGGAGTCATTGAGATCACCCGTAGGCATGGGCTTGTTGCAAGATATGCAAGGTTTGAAGCCCTGGGATCGCATGCCCCAGAGCCCCGCAGGGCAGTTGTTGAGTGTGAAACTGCCCTCAACTACTAAACTACACTTAACACTACAGAGAAAACACTTAACGCTAACTATTAACAATTAACTACAACGGTAACAATTAAGATAGGCTAGGGATTAGTGGAGCACTTGAGAAAACAAGAGACCACTGTTCCAACAACCATCACGGGTGGTAAGAAGGAACTGAAGGGGGGTTGAGCGGGCAGGGTCTTATATAGAACGCCATATCGGCGCCACTCCAGGTGGCTCCCCAGCTGGCCCAAAGGGTAGCTGCTAGGGCAAAAAGTTTCTGACTTCCGTGCATGCAGTGTGCACACACAACTAACTGGAATTGATATGAGCAATCACTTGAAGAAGAATCAGCAGTTAATCATGATAGTGGTTATTTGACTAAATCAGAAGAAAAATTAATTTTATGTAATGTGAATACAGCTTCAGAAGCCATTGGAGAGGGCAGGTTTTAGAAGAGTTGACTTTCCTTCTTTAGCACAAAAACATTCATATTGCCCAGGCTTAAATAATAGTTCCTACTTATGGTTCATAGCTCACTGTATTGGCTTTATTTGGGCCCCCCCTTTGCTTTATCAGCCACTCATCCCCCTCACTCCCCCTTTGCCTCCTATAGCTAAAGGCCAAAACAGGGTTAGGAATTAAAGGAAATGCAAGAATGTTTTCCACAGAAAATGCAGCCAATTCCAAATAAAGAAAGCTTATTTCCTCTGCTTGCTAGAAAGCATCCACTTCATTTTGATTGGCACATGGTAGCTCAAAAAAGTCATCCAAGGTAGTGTGTGTTGAATGACCCATGAAAGACTGAAAGCTAACAGAAATCCAGGAAACATTTGAAAAAACAGAATAGTGTACTCAGTACCAGTGTTTCTCAGATTCTCCAAACACAGCACATAATGGCACATTGTGTCATTCACATCTTTGATAACTGGAACTAATTTCAGCACCATTCATTGTACATGTGAGTAAGTTATATTTAAGCAAAAGCATAAATAATTCATCTGTAAAAGAAAGCTCAGTACTGTACAGCAAATTTATAACTTTTCTTTTTAAGATTTGCTGTGCACTGAGATAAAAGCTATGTAGTTTAGATCACCAATGAAAATGAATATTATAGTTTAACTCAAGTCCTACTACTTCCCAAAACCAGCAGACAGTTGGGAGCAATACATCACAATTGGCAGTATCTGGTCCATGTAGGTGCAGGATCCAGACAGCAAGAGTGCAGCAGGAGGTGAGAATCAATATGCATTGGCAGAACTGCAAAGAGGAGAACACAGTACCTGCTTATTGCTTGATAGCTGAGCACTCTTCCAAATGTAACATTTTTAACAACAAGGATCTCAGTAGTTAGAGACAGGGAAAAAAAGCTATGACATCACAGCTATTCCCTGATAAGTGCTGACTATAAACTTGTGATCTGTAGCATCACAACATATCCCTTACTTCTACTGAAGACATGGGAACTTATTAAATGAAAATTCATATCCAGTAATGGATTGCTAAAGAGAAGGCAGCTCAGTGATGTTCTACCTCAACTCATTCATACTAATAGCAGACACCGATTCTGTCTTTCAAACAGTTTCCTGCAGAGGTTCAAATAAAAACATATATGTTTAAATTCTTTACACATTCCAAAATACAAAAATACACGTTTCCCTTGTATAACAAGACACTAATTCTGCTCTTACTTTGTGTACAATGTATCCTTAAGGTGTCCTCTAGTGGATGCAGGTGAACAAAGGGGGAGAGAGGCAAGATTTAGACACCTGAATTATCACAAATGCATAATTCCTGGTATATTTTAGCTTAATTAACTTATTTAAACACTATATGTATAAATATTATATATTCATACCAATACAATATTAGCAGCATCAATCATCCTAGAATAAATGTTTGTTTCCACTGTGAACCCTTATTCTCAGGGATTTATAACTTAGCGATAAAAAATAACTTTACACAAACTTGGGACATATCATACAGACAGATTTTTCCTCCTCCATAAAGTTCAGAAAAGTATCTAACTGGAAAATCTGAGATGTACTTTAAATAAGTGTAAATGATTGGTCAATGTGATGGGCCATGGAGAATCAAAACTTGGTCTCACTGGAATCAATGGCAAAACTCCCATTGACTTCATTGGGGCCAAGATTTCACCCATAATTTTTCGCTAACAACTAACTGTACTGAAGATTTTTAGGAAACTGGATGTGTGATGGATTTAGTCAGGTGATTAGTATGGTATGTCTAACCTTGCTGCTTTAGTAAATGTTTAATTACTGCATATATTTAATATAATAATTTTAAAATATAGAAATGTCTCCTTATTACTTGATGTTCCAGATTATTATTTGGAATTTGTATTTTAGTAGCACATATTGGCTGGAATCAGGTCAGAACCACATTATATTTGTGTGTGTGTGTAGGTGTGTGTACACACTATGCCAAAAAATTAAATTCTGGGCTAAAAAATAAAAAATTCTGAGCACAATATTTTTAAATTCTGCAAAATTCTGCATATTTTATTTGTCAAAACAACATTCCAGTTTCCAATCATGCCAGCTTCAATTATTTTGGTAATTTATTTCAAAATACCTGTCAGCAACTATGTCTAACAATACAGACAGAAAAAATTCTCCCAGGAGTAGGGAGTTAAAGAAACCACTTCGACAACCCAGTTCCTGTTTCTCTGCTCCCTTTCCGAGTCCAGCTATGGGGCAAACACCCAAATCCCTTCCCCTCCCCCAGAGCCCAGCTGAGGGGCACCCCCCAGACCAGACCCTTGCACCCCTACCCCCCAGACCCCAGCCACAGGGCACTTGCCCCCACCCAGATATCTGCACTCCCCTCCCCCTAGAGCCCAAGGGAGAAACAGCCTGATGCTGGATCCCAGGCTTGTGTGGAGTTTCCTGCGCGCCGCCTCCTACTTTCAGGACGTGCCAGGAACTGCAGCTGCCTGAAACTGTCCAGCTCCCTCCCCATGCCCCTGGCAGTGTCTTCTATTTGTGAGCTGAGCCACTAGTTGTGACCAGCAGCTCTCCAATCCATTTCAGCGGCAGGGGAAGGAAATTATGCCCAGAACATTAACTTATGCGCAAATTCTGCATTGAGCAGTGGCACAGAAATTCCCCAGGAGTAATATTACTTGTCCCAAACAGCTGACAGTCACAGGCCCCGATTCTTCAATTCCTTGTGCACTTGTTCAGAAAATTGCTCTACACACAACAAGTTACAGGATCAGGCCACCTTTGACAGTGATCCTGCAATCACACACTCAGGCAGGGTGTGGTGAGTAGTCCCACTGAAGTCAGTGTAGCTGTTATTCACATCAGTAAAGTGCACACATGCAGACGTGTTTGCAGGATCAGGACTTTTGCTTAAAACAAGACCTAACAGGTGTTTTGCGTTTTTGAGCAAATACATTAGATAACTGAGGAGAATTAAAACAGTAATAAAAGTAGTAGACAAAAATAAAAGCTTTGCTATGGAAGTGAAAAAAAATGCAGTACAAAGAAAGCTACACAATTTAGAGTTACATCTGGAATATAGGAGCTGGTCATCTGGCATTACACTGGGCTATAAACTGTGTATCTTTATTACTGATTATTCTTAGAGTTTGGTGACCAATGTCAAGCAAACATGGGCTACTGACGAGCACGCCTCAAAGGGTTCAGAAGTTCAACGTTGGTGTTTATCCAAACCTACAAAAAATGTTTTTTTCTTCTCAAAAGCCACTTATGTAGTGAGACGTACCACGAGCTCTGGGAATGTCTGTTAAAAGCACATGTAGCTACTGCAATGGCAAATTTTCAGTGACCATTAGAACTGTTGGTTACCCATTTTAAAAGCTGTGGGGAAGAGGCTGCCCTTGTATCAGAGAGTGGCACTGAATGGGAGAAAGGACTTATCCACACTTGAATAAAGATTTGAGTTTTGGTTTTCATTTTGCAGGAAATGGGATATATGTCATCCTTAATCAAGACCCACATACCAGCCTAGATTTCTGTTCTTAAACAAAAATGACAACAGATATATTTAATCACTGCATATAATTTCATAAAAGAGAAAGTCAAATGTGAAAAAAGAAAAGGGTGTCCGCACCACTTCAACGATTGGCACATAGATAAGATTGGTATTTTATCACTTTGTCTACAGACTATATTATTCTTGCCATGTGAAATCAGTCCTTACTAGATATGGCAAAAGAAAAAAAAAGTATGCTCCAAAGAAAGTTAAAGAATAAGTAGTAAAAATTAGAAGATTTATTTCTGATGAGTAAAATACACATTTCCATTAAAGAAAATTACAGCTAAACAGAAATGGGACCGGAGGAGAGTGAGTGAAGCTGAGAAATGGGGATCATCTGATTTACTGAGGGTTTCATAATTTTTGTATTGTTTTATACACAATACAGCATATTCTTCAATTTTGTTACAAATCTTCATTGGGGTGAAATTCATCACTGTGCAAAGGTCCAACATGTTGAAAATTTACTGACAACAACACAGATCTTCAGCACCCTCTTACAGTCAGCCAACGAAACAGCAATAATGGTGGCTTCACATGAGCCTGAGCATTTTTTCCTTCCTCAGCTAGAGGGAAAATGCCAGAAATCAGCTGAATGTGCATTTTGTTGGCATTTTGTTTTGCTTTTAAGGGTTGGTGATCTGGGAACACTGATAGGAAATAGCAGCCCTAAACAAAAGAAGTGGCATTGTTGACACTTGGGGCCTGCGGTCCCCACTACCACAAAAACATAACATTTAAAAAAAAATCTCAACTTATATTATAGAAAAGTCATTCAAAGCAGTTTAGGGTACACTACTAAAGTAATCACTATTTGACAAAAAAAATTTAGCTTAAAAACTGTACTTAGGAGTTTTAACAACAGTATGTTCAAAAGGTGTATCAGAGTGTAACTCTAACATCCTCTATCTTTGGGCACATTTCTAGGCTAGTTAAGAGACTTTTCTTAATGCACCCTTCTTATTCAGATAGACACAAATATAACACTTTCAACTTATCAAGATTAGTTATACTTCTGAGCAAAGACCACCTAAGCTTTCTTCGTTTTTACTGTTATAGACAATATGGTGTCATATTGTGTCAGATCAGAAAAAGATCGGATTTGAAAGAAGACTGCTGTCACTAATCAATCAAGTTCCAGCTTGCTAGTTTTCAAACACAGAAAATATCTCAGGAAGTTTAGTTATCATATTTGCAATTCTTGCAATTTCAGAGAATTTAAAATGTTAATTCAATAATGCTTTATATTTTACATGTTTTAAAATTGCTGTGCATGTGTTGGTGGTTTAAGCCAAATCATGCATTTTAATATTTATTTTTAAATGCTTAAGAAAATGAAACAGAAATGGAGAGAGGCCTATGCTAAATAGATCACTTAAAATAAGTTCCTTATGTGCCATTTGGGTTATAAATGCTTAAAATATTAATACCCCAAATGGTATTTGAAATAAATTCCTTAAGTGATCTATTTAGCATAGGACTCTCCTCATTTCTGTTTCATTTTCTCTTGTTTTAATTATTCAAAAATATGCTAAGCAAGGCAATCTGAAAATAAAAACATTTTAGATGGTGTAGGTTAGAACGTAGATAATAACTAGCATTAGAGATCAAAAGAGATTAATATTGAGCAATTGTTACCAGTTTCAAAAAATGTGCATGTGACTTTTTAAATCATGGAATAGCGTGGATAGTATAATTAACACTATAATTTGTGCTTCTTTTTCATTATCAAAGAGCAAATGTTGTATTGATTCTCTGTGCTTGTTGGGTCGTCTTGGTTCTACAGATCATTTTAGTAAAGACAAGGTTGTAAACTGAGTTGTGAGGTATTAGGGGGATTAAAAATATATACAATTCAAGGTTTTTCATTTCTTACTGAGTGAATAGGGCTTCCTTGTCCAGATCAGTCAGCTCAAGCTCTTTTGTTCCATGTAAGCTGAAAAAGTGTACCCAGTTACTCAATGGGATCTTCAGTCTTTTCTCTCTGAATACAACTTTTGACTATGTAGTACCACGAAGCATCTTTCAGGTATCCATTCAATGACTGTGGCTCAATGTCTGTTTTGGTCTTAAAAATCAGTCTTTAGCTAACAATTTTATTCCTCCAGTTCCTGGTACAAATAGGCTAGAAAGACTTAGTCTTCAGCTGTAGAACAGGGCAGAGGCTTCTCCGCTGCTCTTAACGCCTTTGTATAACATTAAAAGCACTGCTATTTCTCCAGAAGCTTCAGTGGCAGCACGTAAATTACCTGTGGTACAAAGACATTCAGATTCTATGCATTTCATTTAAATTGCTGAAGCCTCTGGAGTCTACCAACCAAAGCACTTCCTCAAATGTTTTACGTACTAAGTTCACAAGAAAGATTTCTATGACAACTATTCTGGCTCTGCTAAATCATTCTGAAGTGCAAACAATAACAGTGCCTTTTAAAAAAATACTGTAGAAATATTAAAATCCATAGCATTACTGCGATGTAGGTATGTTTATTGTCCCCATTTTACAGATGGAAAAACTGAAGCACAAAATTAGAGTCACATCTCCTAAATCACAGGAGTCGTCAATGGAAGAGAAAGGATTATAACTCAATTTCCTGGCTGCAGCCTTGAACTCCATTCATTATGCAGCATGCAGCCTATCATGTTTCGGTTACTATAGCATTTTGCTAAAATACTAAAAATTACTGATTCCCCTTGTTTAGTTAGAAGTATGGTCCAGTGTTATCTCACAAACATAGCTATAATTTTGATCTGAAAAGTCTCACAGAACAATATAGGAAACAAGTTAATGCTTACTTTAAATATCCTCTTTATGGAATAACACTCACATACCCTCACCAACACCTCCTATCCCTAAAAACAAAACAATTGCCTACCTGACAAACATGGAGAGAAAAAAGGAGTAGCCTGTCCTTTACAGAACCTATTTCACCCTATTCCAAAGCAAGCACTCTGACATTTTTTGCAGACAGCCAGCGCAATTAAGTTGGAACCAGGCTATCCACTTAAACTTCTGGATGTAATGTTTGCAGTCAGGAGGGGAGAGGGGGAAGTGGGAGAGAAAGAGTCACTTTAATAGCACTGTGAAATTAAATTTCTGGCAGCTAGAACATATAAATGTCTCCTACAGCTGTTCCCAAACCTTCATGCCTGCTAAACTCTGCTAGCAGTGAAAATCAGACTACCTTATAGATATGAACAAATGGGATCAATGTTTCCATAATTATTTTAGTCAAGGAGGTTCTTAATTTAGACAGACTTTGAGGTAGTAAGTTATATACAAGAGATGTAGGACAAAACCAAGTGTTTTTTGGATCCAAAAAGCAATACATTAGTATTAGCCTTGTTGCAGTCTAGGTGTTCTGTCACTGAGTCTGATACTTCAGGGTGGTGGATGAAGGTCATGACCAAAATGACAGGAGTTATACATGGATACTAAAAGACTCTTCATTGCTAAACAAATTTTTCTTTAAAGAAGTGTTGAATACAATAATTAGGTGCCGTTATCTGTATAAATACTTAGGACTAAATGTGTAATTTATGAAGTATAGCTGCAAACACTAAAAGTGCAAGGCGTTTTGACTTCTGTTCTCAGTTATCTCAAAACACTAGAAAGAGGCCAAGAAATAAAAAAATTATAACACCTTGCCTTCAGACTTCACACAGGAAATTGTATCTCCTTCCCTGCATCCTTCCTAAGGCAAATAGAGAACTATTTATTATGAGATTTTAGATTTTTTTTTAAATCATCATTTACAGCTCTTAAGTACAGTCCCTCATCTTTTTACTTTACAGATATTGATACAAAGAATCCCCTGCCCTTCCACTCACGCTCCAACTGAAGACACAGAATTAACGTTTTCCACTTTGACACTGTCGTCCATGTGATAACATGAAGTACATTATGCTACTGAATTTACCATGTTCTTATACAAGTCTCAGACCAAAAATAGATTTAAATTGAAAAAAAAAAGTGTCATAATAATCTCAATAATTTTGCCTAAAAGGGATAATGAAAGATTTTTTGGTAAATCTTTAAAAACAGCAACCCGGTATGGCAGTAATAGTCTTAACCCCATATACTTTTGCTTATAGGATCCATCCGTTTTCTCCTTCTCACCCCTCATGAGGAGAATTACAGTGAAGACAATATTCCTTTGAAGGCTAATCTTAGACTTTCATTTGATGCACTGAAATAATTCTAATTTGCTCAGTCATAAATGGCAGACACATTTCCTCAAACTGCAAACCAACTCGATTCTACATATTTACCGTATTAGTAAATCATCTAGTGGATGAGCATGCAAGATGAAAAAGGCACACAGCATACCGGATATGAAGAATACTAACCCTTTTCTCAACTGATGGTCCTAATCTGTTATGTAACTACAAAATTCTGGCAACTGAAATCACTGAAGTTTAGTTCATGTTTTATGGAAACTTGTAAAAAATCTACTGTTAAACTTAGGTTTTTTTCTGTTACATTTTCACACCTAGACACCTTTTTACTGTGGAAATAGACATCACAATTTGGACTTGTGTTATCCATAGACTTCCACTTAAAGGCTCCAACTCCAGTTTTATTTAGTTGCTTCATTATCTTTGCCACTCCAGCACCTGAAATCTAAAGAGCTTGTGGCAGTTTGTCAGCACTGATGAGGCCTCAGCTGGAAAACTGTCCCCCACTCTGGGTACCAAACTTTGCAAAAGATTTGGACAAATTCGAGAGTCCGGAGGAGAGCAACAAAAATGGTAAAAGGTTTAAATAACCTGACTATAAGGAAAGCTTATACAAATTGGCATGTTTAGTCCTGAGAAAAATGGACTGAGGGGAAGCTTGATAACAGTCTTCAAATATCTTAAGGGCTGTTACAAAGAGGACTGTGATAAATTGTTCTCCAAATCCACTGAAGGTAGGACAAGAAGTAATGGGCTTAATCTGCAGCAAGGGAGGTTCAGATTGGATATTAGGAAAACCTAGGTAGTTAAAACTAGCTAAAGGTAGTTAAACTCTGGAATAGGTTTCCTGTCACTGGAAGTTTCTAAACACAGGTTAGACCAGGGGTCGGCAACCTTTCAGAAGTGGTGTGCCGAGTCTTCATTTATTCACTCTAATTTAAGGTTTCGCATGCCGGCAATACATTTTAACGTTTTTAGAAGGTCTCTTGCTATATATCTATGTTATATAACTAAACTATTGTTGTATGTAAAGTAAACAAGGTTTTCAAAATGTTTAAGAAGAGTCATTTAAAATTAAATTAAAATGCTGATCTTACGCCAGCCTGGGGTTCTGTTCACCCAGGCTGGCAGCGGGCTGAGCAGGGCCTGCGGCTGGGAGCCCATACGTGCGGGGGGCCGTGAGCATCCTGAGTCTTGCACGGTCATGTTCATGGTCTGGGACCGATCGGTTGGTAGGAGAGAGTCAGAATCTGCTATCGCCGGCTGGTATATTCGATCGTGGTTGTCTCAGCCGCGCCTCTCACCAAATTCATATTCCTGTCGCTTGCTCTGGCGTCTTACCGAATTATCGCCGCACGCCGTCTACTCGGTTCCTGAGTCGTAATCTACCTGCGAGGTATTCGCGCATCTGTGTGGGGGGGTCAGGCAGAGAAGCATGGGTGTGTGCTGTGTACCAGAGAAGCTCAGTGGCTGCGCGATGTGGTGCCGCGAGCTGCAGTTCAGGGCCAGACGGATTGGTGTTGTGAATAAGGCTTGATAGGCAGAGTCTGGGTGTCGTGTTGATGGAAGTTAGGGGCGTCAGCGTGCAGAGGTGCTGTCTGCAAGCCAGTGTCAGTGTGATGAGGGTCAGGGCAGAAGGCTGTAGTGTGTGTGTGGGGGTGGTCAGGGCAGAGGATTGGGTACTGCTTGTAAGGGTGCCAGTCCGCCCTGAGTGGCTCCTGGCATGGGGTTGGAAAGATATGCCTGTTCCACCCCCTTCCCAAGGCTCCATCCCTACTCTGTCTCCTCGGAGCAGTGTGCAAGCTGCGCTCTTCCCCCTCTCCCTCACAAGGCCATCAGCTGATTGGTGCAGGGAAGGAGAGGTGGAGGGGCAGAAAAGCACCAAGCTGGGAGAAGAAGTGGGGACGGGGAAGCTTGGCTGCCACAGGACCAAGTTTCTGCCTCCTGCTCCACAGGAGAGAGAGTGGGCGGGGGGGCTGAGTGGGGCTGGCGGGCGACCGCGGCAGGTAGCTGCGTGCCACTCAAATTGGCTTGCGAGCTGTGTTTGGCACGCTTGCCATAGGTTGCCGACCCCGGGTTAGACAAACACCTGAAGGATGGTGAGGTCAGAGGGGCAAACTACAGCCTGTAGGCCACATCCAGCCCGCAGGATCCTCCTGCCCAGCCCTAGCTCCTGGCCCAGGAGGCTACCCCAGCCCCTCCCCTGCTGTTCCCCTCCCTACAGCCTCAACTCAATGAGCGTCAGCGCAATGCTCTGGCCCGCAGGCTGTGATCTCCTGGGGCAGCACAGCAGTAGAGCGGGCCTGACCCGGTGCTCTGTGCTGTGTGTTGCCTGTCTTGGTCAGTCACCAGTGCGCCACGAGAACATGTAAGAGGGCAAGGAGCTGGAGGGGGGACATGGATAGAGGGCAGGGGAGTTCGCGGTGGTGATGGTCAGGGGGCGGTGGGGTGGATGGGTCGAGGCGGTCAGAGGGCGGGGAACAGAAGAGTTGAATGGGGGCAGGAGTCCCAAGGGGGGCAGTCAGGAAGGAGACAGGAGGTTGGATGGGGTGGTGGGGGACAGTCATGGGCAAGGATTCCACGGGCAGTCAGGGGAGAGAGCGCGGGGGGAGGGGCAGGGGTCCCTAGGAGCAGTCAGGGAACAGGGAGGTTTGGATGGGGCAGGAGTCCCGGGCGGGGGAGGTACACACCGTCAGGAGGCAAGAAGCGGGGGGTGGGTAGGTGGGTCAGATAGGGGGTGAGGGCTAGGTCACGCGTGGCTGTTTGGGGAGACATAGCCTCCCCTAACCGGACCTCCATACAATTTTGGGATGGCGTTGATGACTTCTTGAGATCCCTTCCAGCCCTACATTTCTATGATAAATATGAACTTATGGAATGTTCAGTTTCTTGAAACATTCAATCCATTTTTCAATGGCTGTTAATAAAAACAGTCAGGGTAAAGATCAGTGGATCATTTATCGCGGATAATTCTTGTTTGTGGGATTGCCAAATATTTGGGGCAAAGCAAGAACTATGGACATCTTATTACTGATTTTGGAGCCTGTTCAGTTTAAGGAAAGACAGAGGGTTGTAAAGTTATAACGTTCTTGGACATCAGATTGGACTGAATGAAAAAGAAGTTGTGCCTTGCTGGAAATAAGTTCTGAAAACTTAAATGATTCCTAGCAATAGTGGTACAAACTCACAAAGTAACAGAAATCATTACTTCGTTGCAAAGCTTTACACGGGATGTCATTTCAACAGGGAGAGTGTTCATGGGTCACCTTAGAATATCCAAAGCAAAAAATTTTAAAGTGCCATTTCATTATTATTATGGGGCACCAACCCTTTGCTGACACTTTCACTGAAGAGACTGAAAGTTTTGATGGGGCAAATGACAACAATATTCCTTTATCTTTCTCAATTACAGCTCAATTTGTAATAAGGTTGAATTTTGCAGCCAAGCAGTAGGTTTTGTGAACTAAAAGGACAAATGTACTATTAAGGCAGAGGGGGAAAAAAAGGCAAAGAGATTAAAAGGATATGAGAAATGCTTCAGATTAGTAGCCCTTCTGTTTGAAGAGTTTCCAGACCATTACAGCCATACTGACTTCCTGAGAGAACAGTAATACCATGCCACTTATATATTCCCAGAGAAGAGTTAAACTGGAGTTAAGGTTGAGAGTATATATCAATAAATCAAAGGTAAAAACATTAGAGGGATATTGTATTTATCGCCCAAATGAGCATAGTTAGTGTGAAGGTTAAACTTAAAAGAAATCCAAATATGTTAAGGTGAGGTCCCCAATGCATCTGTGTCCTGGACGGAGGTGGAGCATCCGCCGAATTTCTGTTGCATTTCGGCGGCGACGTCTCTCGATGACGCTGCTTGCCGCCGACAAGTGATGTCATCAAGAGGCGTCGCCGCAGAAATGCTGCAGAAATTCGGTGGCATTTCAGCGGATGCTCCACCGCTGCCTCAGTCCTTCGTCTCGCATCCTCCAGACGAAAAGGTTGGGGACCTCTGTGTTAAGGTATGGAAATGCATCATTAAGGCACCCAAACAGCCTTATCTCTGCTCTGTAGTGAAGCCATTATGAAGAATGCATAATAATATTTGGATCTAAATGAAATGGGTAGAATTAAGTTGGCATACCTTACCATGTTTGGATTTTTTTTAATTTAAACCTTCACTCAGAAATTCCTGGGTTTGCAATGCTAATTAGAACATCCTTCTAATGTTTTTACCTTAAGATACTGAGATGCCTTAAGCCCAGTTTAATGTTGTTTTTATCTAAATTATTTCCTTGTTTGCCAAAATATTGAAGATTTTATATATGATCACTAAACAAGAAACTCAAAGAGAAGGCTACCATGCAATCCTTTTATTGTTTGGGTCATAGCTACAAGAGCACTTAGTCTTATCTCTATACATTCGCACACAGTGTTTGAAGTGGAGGGTCTTTGACAATGGAATTTACTTTACCTTTTGGTTTGACAGAGCTGGGGGTAGGGTGACCAGATGTCCTGATATTATTGGGACTGTCCTGATATTCAGGGCTGTGTCTTATATAGGCACCTGTTATCCCCCACACCAGTCCTGACTTTTCACACTTGCTGTCTGGTCACCCTACCAGTGAGTCAAATCCTGGCTCCATATAAGTCAATTTGGAGTTCTACCACTGATTTCAATTATGCCAGGATTTCATCCGGTTGCTTGATCTTTAGAGTACAACTGTAAAGACAATCTATTCTGCCTATACTTATGCCTGAGGGATAATAGTGATTTATACTTATCTTTTAACAACACATTTTGGTGTTGACTCCATTTAGCCTTGCACTGATTTAAGCATTGTGAAAAAAACCCCAACACCAAAGATGATGGATAAATTTAAAAATTAAAATTAAGACACTACATATATGCTGAAACATCAAATTTATGTTTTCCAATTGTTCCTAAAAATGCACATTAACATTTACAGTCTACACAAATTATAGATCTGAGAAGATATTTTTATTCATTTAATCTGAATGGTTTTTAAGAAACTTCCAATTTTATTTAAAAAAGGAAGACCTAAAATGAAATAATACACCTGACTTAAAATATCAGTACACTGTAAGATTGTAATTTCAGTATTATTTGTGTATAACTGTACAAAGAGACTGACTTCTAAATAAAAAAAGAAAGGAAATATTTAAAATTGTTGCTTTTGGCATTCAAAATACAACTACACTACAGCTAATTAAGTGTCAGTCACATACTATTTACACCTTTATAACTGTTTTTAGAATTTTAAAGGACATAGACAAGCTGCTTGTGTAACCATATATTAAACCAAAGACTAGAGATGTAAACTACTGAGAAATTACTGATGGTCTTTACTTCAGAGCACAAACATAAATCCTATGTTATGCTTTGCTTCTTAATATTTAAGACATATAACTTTTTTTTAAATCCTATTTTATTTTTGATTTGCAGTCTCTCATTCTCTGTGCCAGCACAAGGGCTGGACATGCTGCAGTCTTCTCTTGGAACTCAAACATCACCACTATCTAGATGATTCGGGAGCGGTGGTAAATGACTCAAAATGGTCTTCTATTAAGGTGTCTCTGGCCAGAAGGATGAAAGAGGTGAGACAGAGCCCCCAAAGGAGAAAACTAAGAAATTTTCAAGGGTATGGAGAGAGACAGTGAACACCACCCAGCAGCAGAGGGGGTAAGGTGGGAATATCTAAAACCAAAAATCCTGAAGTGGCAGGTTGATACAGAGGCTTACATGAAAGAAATTAGCCAGTAAGAAATTCTGAAACGTCTCTTTTTCTGTCCATTGTAAAGAGAACAGTGATTTTCTGATCAAATAGCTTCACGAAGGCATACAGTGGCACTTGTGACCATCTGGCACAAATATGCTGTACACTTCCATTAAACCAGGATTCAAACGCTCATTTATCAAATAACATTAAAGTTCAGGGGGTATAAAGTTAAACTTTCTGGGAAAAGAAGAGTGTGTTGATATAAATACAAGAACTAATATTTGCAGAGTTTCCTATAACTCTTAAGTAAAGCACTATTATTCTTCAGTGGTGGATGCAGGATCCTTGGGTTTCTTTTTGCTTATTTTTTTTAGTTCCCTTATGTAAATAAGATCATGTGTACGAGATGTTAAAAATACTATTACTCCTTTCAGTTAATGCATATGAACATTTTTTATATTTTGAAGCATGGTAATAAATGCGGTGGGGAGCTCTGTTTTTGGATATATCCATTCTTATACTTTCTGATTTTCAGCTATCTGGCACATTATAAAAGAGAAGCTTGGCAAAGATTAGGAGAGAATTATGATGTTATTCACCATTTTCTCAGTTTTCGAATTGAAATTAAAATATAATCAGTGTTAGGATGATTTGTTAAGACCACAAATGTGTTTTTTTCACACCTCAAGAACAGAAAAAAGTAAAAAAACTACAGACCGTTATTTTTAAAATTTTAAATAAGACAGGCCTGTGTATTGGGTACATTCATTGTAAAAATAAATTTTCCATTTAATTTCACCACTTAAAACAGACATATTCCATCACTCAAACAATAGAAATGACCTGCTGACTGAGAGAGAGAGGGAGAGAGAAAGAGAGAGAATGCCAATTAAAGCAATTACATAACAGAAAAGATCTCAGGATGAATATCTATCAGGTCAGGTTTAAAAACACATCAGAAGCACAAATGCAAAAAAAAAATGCTTGCTCTCTCTGGGCTGAGTAGCACTATTAAATTCAGATGCAGGGTTCTGTTTAGGTTGGACAGGCCCCAACAGTAGAACAAAGTCAGTCTGTCTTAGTACCATAACCAAATTCTACAAGTTAACAGCTTTTCATGAAAAGCTGCCATTTCAAAATGTCAATCAAAACTGAATATAAGTGGGAACTCCTGCAGAAATAACCAGCTGCAGGTTTGAAAAACATTTTCCACTGAAAGTGGAAACACAAAAGATGTTTGAATGGGATCTCTTTTCATTCCTGTAACAGTAGACAGCCATTTTCACAACATCAAGGACAAAAACACAACACAAAATTGCAAATAATGTCTTGAAAGACCTATTTGCAAGAGTGATGAATGATTCAAGTTACAAATGACAGAATTATTGGCAAATGGAAACTCATTAATATGAAAAAGTTTCTCTTATGAGATTGTAGTCTTAAGCTACGTCTCCACTATGAGCTACGAGTGTGATTCCCCTACTCATGTTCACATGCGCTAGCAGTCGAGCTAACGTGTGCATAAATAGCAATGTCGCTGCCGTAGCACAGGTAGCAGCAGTTGAGGTCTGGCTGATAAGGACTGAGTACAAACCTGCTCTTCAAATAGGACTACATTAATATGAAGTAGGTACTTTTTAGTTCACTCCAGCAACATCCACATGGAGCAGTTACTGCGCAGCACCTTGGTGCATGCTGCAGTTTACACCCCCTTGGTCCAAACTGCAGGGCCAAGTAGATTAGCCTTTATACTCCATAAATCAATGGTGCATTGAATTAATTCCAGCCTGTGCTTAATATTTTCTCTTTTATGCCTCTGTACATCAATTTAGAGCAATATTACCTTACTTAAAACAAAAACAATACACCTTTAATTTGTTTAATTTTTAAGCTAGGTCAATATTCTCAGCTAATCAAAACACAGAACTACTAGCAAGTCATTTAATAAAGCAAGAACTGATAAGAATCTATACATTCACATAGCTCAAAACTTTTCTGACTCATGTTTGCAATTCCAAACCTAAGTGATCTTTGCACAATAAATCGAAGAGAAAATATTATTTATCTAAATGTATGTTATAATAAAAATAAAGCTAAAAATGACATTTTGACCAGGAGTTCCTTTCTAAATTGTGGAATAATGTAGTTTAACAAGAACAAAACTTTATTTTTTCAGTTTGAAGAATGTCTAACTGCCTCAGCGGCATGACATTTTTCAGACAAAGCCTTTTTTGCTGTTTAAAAAAAAAAGTGTAATTGGGAACACTGTGAATTTGTCAAATTCTTTCAGCCAAAAAACCAAAAATTTTTAGAAAAATATGAAACACTTTTCTAAATGAAACATTTTGATTTTTCTATTACTAATGACTTTGTTGTGAATTCTATTTCAATTTTATTTTTAAAAGATTAAAAAAAACTCTACATAACATTAAACACTGTGTTTCAGGCCAAATGAAACATTTTTTCAACCCAAAATCATTTTGTTTTCATTTTTAACTCTTGTGATTTGCTGAAAATTTTGAAAACTCTTCATATCAGGTGACCCAAAAAGAATCCCGCCCCCGCCTGATTTTTGGTTCTGCCACCAAACCAAGAGATTCAGTTATTCACAATACTCTACTGACCACTGTAGGAATCTCAAAAATAATTTTCTATTCATAATATAAACTTCAATAGAATCTTTTTCTGTTTAATTTGTAGCCATCATAGTTATGTTGCGCCCTGTTCAGAAAATTATATACTTAATACCATACTAACACATTTGTCCACCAGGAAACTTTCCTGGATAGCTGTATTGGTTTTGAAAAAGTTTTTTGGCAAGTTAAACACCTGTTGCCGAGCAGTAACATTTACGCCATGGCTTAGTGTTTTCTCAGTACAAAAATATCCTGTAACAGATGAACACCTCAGCATGTCTCAATGTTTATGACATTACTGCAGCCATATTGCTTCATGCATACTAATCCCATTTCCAGTGTGATTATCACCCAACTGTGATTACTACAAAGACTGGGTAACAGGTGTGACAAGTCATCAACTAAAACAGTTTTGAGAAACTCTTAATTTTTCCATAAAAATACTTTTAAAAAGTAACTTAAACTCACAAGGATAGTTTTAGATGAAACACATCATTAAATTCAATAATTAAATAAAGTTCAAAAAGCTTATCTAAAAGTTCTGCCCTTTCCTACAGTTTTCAGTGAGCTTGAGTCCAATTCTGTAAACTTTACTCACATAGAATAGTACTTAATCACATGAGTAATCCCCTTTGAGTTCGGGGTGGCTAGTGGCAGAGTAAGGTATTACACTGCGTGAGTAAGAATTGAAGAATCCCATTTAACTTGCCTAAAAAAAGGCTGTTTGTGTATTCTGATTTCACACTCTATGCAATATTTTTCTACTACAGGCATATAAATTTTAAGAACCATGTTCTAATCACCACCCTTATCTTTTATTGAGTTGTGTGTTCTCTAGTTTCACGCAGCTACAGATGCAGCTACATTGAAAAGTTTCCTATACTCATAACCAGCTTCACAGTAGAAGCTTATCCTGCATATTATAAGAATACACTACACTACCAAAAACAAACCATAAAAAAAAAGATATGTAAGATTGTTACCAGCCCCTGCTTTAACTAAAGATAAAATACAAATTTAGAAGCAATTTCTAAGTAAATTACAGAATAGTACATACTGTCCAGTGAGAAACTGTTGAGGTTAAGACTTAGCTGTATGCATATATGACTGGGCAGACTGTAGCTAGGTCATCAAACATTGCTACTGATACTAATTTAAATTAAGAGTTGCAAAACCAAACCAAAAATCAAACAGCCAACCCTACTGGCTTAGTGAGCAGTTTTTCAAATTCTCAAAAACATAAGCATTTTCTACCTATTTCAGGAAACTGCTTCAAGTATAAACTTGGGGGCAGCAGGGTGTGGTTTTGGGGGTTTTTTTGGTTGTTTTTTTTTTGAGTTGCCAATTGTTAGTCAAGATTACTGTTCCTTTTACAGGGGTGTTAAGAATGCAAATGGTTAACAGTCGTATAAACTATATACTTGGTTTCAGTTTGAATGTCCAAAGCTATTACACACTGCATTCATCTACATTCCCTGTTTATGGGAGTGAAATATGTAGTCATTTGAAGTCCACAATATGTATACTGTGTTTGTAATAACTGCAGATTTTACAAGCACATTATTCTTTCCATTAGGATTAAAACCTCACCGAATAGCAATTTGTGAAAGAATTCTAGCAGGGCCCTGAGCCCAGAACTCTGACCTCTGATGAGATGCTTGGCAACAACAAACTCTAGGTCTAGGCAAAACATCTGGTTTGAGTTAGACTTCCTGAAAAAATAGCCCCTGTACTGGGGAAACTGGTATTCACTCAGCTTTGTCTATGCACTTTGACTGACTTCAACACTGCCACAGGAAAAAAATACTCTACCAGAATGCATGTCAATCACTGTAGACTTCTTGGTGGCCTCCACAGAGCCAAACACTTCTATTAAGAGACACTGTACGTATTTGTTCATGTTTCTTATGCTTTTTTCCTACTGTAGCTTATAGTCCAAATGTTTATTTCAAAATTAGTGCCAACTCTGCCCTATCTAATCCAAAACTACACTGAGATTTAAAATTCAAATTTCAACTAAGGAAACAGCCTTTTCAGATATTGGTTTTTTTTAACAACAATTCCAACTTCATTTTTCTTACACATTTAGAGAATCACCATCAGCTGCACAAAATGAATACATCTGGGAATATTCCAAACAGAAACAAATTTTGTAAACTGCCATGAAATACATCAGAAAAAGCAATAGCTTTTGGTTGGTATTTTTCTTTCCCCAAGTTATTTTACATCCAATACAATTTGATATGAAGCATATAGATAACAGTGAGCCAACAGGGTAACTGGAACAAGAATCCTGATATTTTGTGGCAGCATGTGTTGCTATGTATAATCAGCACAAACTCTTTTATAAACAGTACATATGAAAAGAGGTACAGCTGGTTCTCGCTTCTCATTCCCCTTCATTCTCATCTGGGAGATGCAGCATGCCTGCATAAGGTACTCATTTCTTCAACAAGAATAGATCTTCAGTTAAAACTGAACATACATGCACTTAGTCAAGATGGCATATGTCTAGGGGGTAAAACATTCAGTGTGATGCGCAACAGTTGGCCTCAGTATTCTCATTATTGTTAATGGGAATTATATAGCCAAATTCTATTTGCTCCATGAATATCTTCTCTGGACGATATTTAAAGATGTAAAATTATATAATGAATCCCTTTGAAATACCAATAAAAAAAAAGTGTGAACCACCATGCAAATTACTAAGAATGGGTCAAGTGTCAGATCTATAAATTCATTTAAAATATCCCATTCGAGCCCAATCTCAATACAAATACAGACATGCAATATGCAGAAAAATTAAGTCTACATCCCACTATTATATATTGTCAATATGGCCCTTGTTGATTTTTTTCCCCTTGACTGCGAAAACAACATTTTTGTACCTGATGTAGTAGTTACTTTACATTGCAATGAAATGTCAATTTCTGCCTCCTCCTCCTGCTCCCTCCAGAATACCTAAATTGTAGGCCATTGGTACTGACCCCCTCTGCTCATGCAAAATGCAGCTACCAATCCACAAAGGAACATTTATAAAATAAGCCTCGCTTATTTGAACTGTAACATTGCCACCACTGGACTTTGACACTGGAGACTTAAATAAACAAAAATAAACTTAAGTAATAAACACTGTACGTTTTATGGAACTGTACAAACCTAAAGGAAAATAGTTCTTCTAGCTAACAACCTCTTGGTAAACTCAATGAAAATTTTAATATGGTTCACTTATCTCTTTTGAATTCCCAAGAAATAAGGGAAAGGGAAAAAAACCTGCCATTCTGGAAGATTTTTGGCCTACTTTGCCTCTCCATTATTTCCATTACTGGAAAGTAAGGGTGAGGTGAAGGCCCTTTGTACTGGGGTGAACAAGTTCCTATGTACTACTTAAGACCTGCACTGCAGTAAATTTCCATCTCAAATTCATATCTATTCATAACACAGAAAACAGAATGAGATTAAGTGGAATTAAGTTCATTTAGAAGAAGCAGCAACAGGAATACAGTTTAAAAATGGTTGTGTCCATAGGTGTAGGTGAAAGGTCTTGTGAAAATATAGTTAGCCTGCTCTCTGTGAAGATAGGTTTTCTACTACTGACAGAGTACTAGTGGTCATATTATTCAAGTTTAAAATGAGCCAGATAGTCAACTTTTTAAAAAAAATGTCTCACATCTATCCACAGACTTAAGGTTTTGTAAAGTTCAAACATAATTTTAGAGTCATCATCATCTGGATGACAGCAATAAAGACAACATTCATTTTAAATAAACCTGCATTATATACAGTTGAGTAAATTTGAATTTGTTTTTGATATAAGGTCTTCCAAAGTTGAGGCCAACATACTGAAGAAAAATATTAAACTATCTATAACCCTGTGTCAACATATGATGCTACTGGGAATGGTAAGTGAATTAATTTTCCAAGGAAAATTAATTACTTATGACTTACAGTTGTAAAAGCAAACAACGTAACTCTGGATTAGAGCACATTTAATTTCTGTTTGGAATAGCGATTAAATTAATTTCATATAATTCATGGTATGTAATGGAAAGCAGAACAAAGATGAAATCTTAGACAATGAGTAACATAGAAAAAAGTGTATATTTACGTTGCTGATCCGAAAATAAAGGTCACAGATATTAATCTTTGCCTAATGAAACATAATTTTAATTTCTATAACAGTGTTCTTTTAAAAATCATTTACAAAAAATGTTATTAGCCAGATAAGATCTAAATGCAACAAATTACAAAACAAAGAAATCTTGTACAACATAATAATGTCTCTGCTAGAAAATGCAATGAGACTTGTGAGCTTCTGTGACAACTGCTGAACAATACACAAATAACCTTTAACTGCATAAGCCTTGGGAGAAAGCATGATACTAATTTACATTCTTCTTTTTGAGGAGAGGAGGAGGAAAATCACTCATAAAATCAAAATATTTTGAATATAAATTATTATAAACAAATGTGCATACTGTTCTCTTATAACTGAATTGTGCACAATATCAACTAAAGAGCACCTTTCAGTTAACAATAGCTAGTGAAATATATATGCACAGCGGTACATATGGAACCTTCATCCCTGTGTTCCATACTTTGCTAGTTATTCAAACTGTGCCAAAAATAATATTTTCTAAATTTCAGTTCAAACTAAATGCATATATCTTATATAATATCCATGAACATTTGCATTTAATAAACCATTAAATGGCTTAAAATACCAATATAACTTTAAATGCTATTTATGGTATCTTTTTAAAAAACAGAAAGTGAATTCATCACTGATTTCAGACAGCTACTTGACACTGTGAGTGCCCCAAACTAAACTGTAACTACCCAACAGTCCTTTACAAAAATGAAAAAAAAAAAAGTAGTATCTTTATAGTTAAAAAAGAATCAAAGCAGTATACAAATTGATGTAAGATGCCATGAAAAGAAAGAACAGCTCCAGTATTTTCAAGAGAGGCTGCAAACTTTGAACTACATTTTAAGTACATGTATGAAAGCTGTTCAGCAATTTTCCATTGTTAATGAGATCACATCATTTACTAAGGTTTTTAACACTTCTATTTATAAACATGAAACTCAATAGAACAATAGCACACATGCATTTAGGAAACTGTTTTGATTTTATTTGAATAAGTTGTCTCTCTAATGGTAAACTTTATAAATCTTTTTTTCTTTTTGCCTTTTGTTCACTCAGAATATTACCAATCTAGTGAATAGAAAAGCCAAGTCACCTAAAAACTCACAGCTCTATCACTCAATTTTGTTCCTCTTAATCCTTGGCTTCAACATCAGAACCGTGTCTTTCAAGAAGTCAAATCCACCCTATTGGATCACAACTAATCTAGCCTCCTGTCTGAACTAGCTCTGCCCAAGTACATTTATGGAAAGGAAGATCAAACAGTGAAAAATTAACCAGACTGGCATGGAGGGTGTATTGTACATGATAGACTCTATCTCTGGAGTTCAACTGCCTCTAACGAGAGTTTTAGAAATACCTACTCCTTATGAACTATTAACTAAATAGTTAGAAATCTATAATATTATGAAGTATTTTTAACCAGATCTACGTTGCTTGACAACAAAAACTGCCTTTCTAGTAAATTTTTGAAAACTGAGATTTGGTAAATCATACAATTAGAAACAGCTTGATTAAGGGGGAGGAGAAACCCGTCAACAACAAACAGTTGTTTCCTATTGACAGGCTGTAACTAAATTATCCCATCTTAATGTGCTAAAAAAAGGGTGGGTTTTTTTGAGACTGTCCTGATGTAGTTTAAATTTTAGAAGTTACCTAAAAAAACACACATTGTAATAACAATAGACAGCAGCATTAAGGGGGACACTATTGACATTTAAATATTTATTTTTAAATGTATATAATTCAGCTTGGAATACCTGTGAAATAATAAAAATTGTGTTTTTAAATCCTGTCTATGCTTTTTTGTGTGTCTGTGATAGCAATGCAGTTTCTTGGCAGCCTTGTGGGCCACAGGCATAGATGCGGTGGTCTCATTAGGCTCATGCACTGCTCTTAAAGTTCACATGGGCTGATTTTCTTCAGCTCTTAAAGAAACAGCATCTGATCCTGTTGAGCTATTGCCCTGTCTTCAAAGTTGAAGATATTGGTAAACACCTATATTGTACCACAGAAATACTAAGACAAGAATCAGCTAAAAACTTCATATCTCCACTTGTTTTTATTTATCAAAATGACTACTTTCACACAGCCAAAACCTGTACTCTGAACTAAGCCAGAGTACATGGGCTTGTGGCAGGCACTCTTTGGAGGGCTTAGAGGAGAGGAAAGGAATTCTCCACCCAGGATGCAAAGCCACTTGGCAGCTGCTACAGCTTCAAAGATAAAATAGCACCCATTTAGTGCAATCTCTTTATTGTGAAAGTGTAACTTCCAAATGTATATTTTTTTGTTACATAACTGCACTCAAAAACAAAACAATGCAAAATTTTAGCGCTTACAAGTCCACTCAGTCCTAGTTCTTGTTCAGCCAATTGCTAAGACAAACAAGTTTGTTTACATTGAAATGAGATACTACTGACTGCTTCTTACTTACAATGTCACCTGAAAGTGAGAACAGGCATTTGCATGGCACTTTCGTAGCCGGCATTGCAAGGTATTTACTGCATATATGCTAAACATTATAGCCCGCCCTTCATGTTTGGCGCAACCATCCAGAAGACATGCTTCCATGCTGATTGATGCTTGTTAAAAAAATAATGCATTATATTAAATTTGAGAATGAACTCCTTGGGGGAGAACTGTATATGTCTCCGTTCTGTTTACCCACATTCTGCCATATATTTCATATTATAGCAGTCCCAGATGAGAACCGCACAATGTTCATTTCAGCCAACATCAGCAAGAAGATTTGACAAGAAGCAAAACAAATGTGAGATTCTAAGGATAGATCAGCCATTTGAACAAGATTTAAGAACTGAAGTGCCTTCCAAAATCTGAGAGGACGAGGTGTGGAGCACGCTTCAGACATCTTAAAAGAGCACATTCTGATGTGAAACTACAGAATCAAACAACCAAAAAATAAAATCAACTTTCTGCTGGAGCATCTGACTCAGATGACGAAAATGAACGTGTTTGGTCCACATTGCTTTGGATCCGTAATTGAGCAGAACCGTCGTCAGCATGTCTTCTGGAATGTCTGTTGAAGCGAGAAGGGACATACAAATCTTTCACGTCATCTGCCACCTAAAATCTTGCGATGCTAGCTACAGCGAATGCCTGTTCAACTTCCAGGTGACATTGTAAATGAGACATGGGCAGCATTATCTCCACAAATTGTAACCAAGTTGTTTATCTGACCGATTGGCTGAAGGAGGACTGAGTGGATTGTAGTTTACATTGTTTTATTTTGAATGCAGTTATTTTTTGTACAATAATTCTACATCTATAAGTTCAACTTCATGATAAAGAGATAGCACTCCAGTACTTGTATTAGGCGAATTGAAAAATACTATTCTTGTTTTTTACAGTGCAAATATTGTTAATAAAAAATAAATATAAAGTGAGCACTGTACACTTGTATTCTGTATCATTCAACTGACAAGTGGGGATCCCCACGAAAGCTCATGATCAAAACGTCTGTTATCATAAGGTGCCATCAGGATTCTCTTGCTGCTTTTGTATCGCTCGCTTCGACATGAATCAATATATTTGAAAATGTAGAAAACATCCAAAAATATTTAAATAAATGGTATTCTATTATTAACAGTGTGATTAATCGCACAATTAATCATAATTAATTTTTTTAATCACGCGATTAATGGCAATTAATTTTTTTAATTGCTTGACAGCCCTACTTACAACCACCACCAGCATCATTCCCATCATTGCTCTTCTTTCTTGAGAGCTTCCCTATAAGGCAGCTCCAAAAACTTCAACTATGGGCTCATCACAACAGCAAGCTCCACTTAACAGAGGTCAGGTATCTTAGGAACCAGGGCAGGGCCTCTCCAAGTTTCAGCCTGGGCGCTAAAGTGAAAGCCAGTCTCAAGTTTTGCCAAACCCATTCCGATGTGCTACTAGTGCCCTTCTGCAGTACCTAACACCTCATTTATTTGCAGCTTCAAAGTAGACAGTCCAGTGGCCACTTCCCCCAGCACCAGCCAGACAAGGCAGCAAGCATATATAATGCTAATTCAAGTTTGCCAACAAGGTAGGGAATCAGAGCAGCAGCAGACTGGTGTTCTCACTACTAGCCCCAAAAAGGCAGGCTTCACTGATCAGACTGCCAAAGCTACAGCAGTGAAAGATGTGAGCCCTCCTTGCAGTCAGAAGAACTGCTGTTGAGGATTGGTTTAAATGCTGTTAAGGCTCCAGATCTGCAATTTTATTTAGAAACAGTCTTTCAGCAACTTTTGCATCTCTAGCTGACTGAAAAACATCCACTACAGTTTAAGAAGCAAACAGGTTTCACTCAAAAATCCAGCTTTAATTTTTCCCCCTCCATACGTGCCAGGTGCTTCAACACATGGCTAGGGTTTTTTGCCATTCAGAAATGAAGAGCATACAACTCCCCAGCAAAAGTTTGCCAACCAGGAACTCGTAGGATCTTTGCCTGCTTTTCTCACAGAGTTCATGCCTTTCCCACCATATAATTTAGTTAACAAACCTGCAACTAGCCTGTGGATAGATTATACAACCTAAAAGTCCTCCTCAACCTCCAATACGCAGGATTCCATGATTTGATGCTGGGATGCCTGAATAAAATCCACCCCTTCCCACGCTAGTCAAGTGACTTCTGCTTATTAACATGCCCTGGGTTTTTCCTGCCTCCAATGGCCAAGAGCAGTTAGATCACACCAAAATCTCCCACTTCCAAAAGACTTTGTCCCCAATAAACTTTGAGGATTGTTTCCAGCTTGTCTCTCACATGAATTTTAGGGTTATTATTCCTTCTAGCAGTCTATGGAAGTGTTCTTTGCCAATGTAATTTTCATCCAGGAAAACCTTTGGCTATGCCTGACACTGAGAGTAAAGGTACTTTGATTCTTTTAAGGCAGACATTATTGGTAGGACTGGCTTCACTTTTCCTTAGTGGGAAGGGGGTCAAAGAACGCATATCTTGTGAAATGTCATTCACTATGCCCTGCTCTTATGTTCTTTTCTCTCAGCTTTGAGAGGTTTCATATAATCAAAGATGACACTGAATATGGCAGGAGCCGAAGAATAACAACCTTTCTGGCCTTTGGGTTGCAGATTGCTGGTATACAACAAGGGCGCTGAACCTTGCAAAGTGGACCATGTGGACTGTAGGCGGGGAAGTTTCCTTAAATACTGTGCTATAAAGTTTGTCTCATAGTATCATATGGTTCTAGCATTTCACTAGACTGTCACATCTTTAATTGTTTAACCTAAGGCACATATTATATTTATTTCAATGTCCTGCCTTTAGATACAACTTGCAAAACAGAAGTCATGTTGCATACATCCTTTTAATAAATGTATGACTGTTGAGAAGTAGTTACAATATGGAGCATCAGTATCCTTAGACCTCTAGGTTTTTGGCATGTATTCTTTTCAGATAGCCCTTTCAATCAAGACTTAGGACAACACAATTAAATCATAAAAACAACACTCAGAAGATGAGTGATCCATTCCATACTCAATAATCTTGATGATACATATACTTGTCTATTAATTTAGAGAGGGGAAATGAATAACCATTTTATAGGCAAGCTGCACACTTGAGTGTTAAAAGCTGAAATCAGACCATGGAACACTCATTCCTGCTGAACTGTACATTTCCACAACATCTCAGTGAATCCCTCAGTTCTTAGTTGAAAGCACTGTTCACATAATAAATAAACCATCTCATTTCCTTCATCACAAAAATGCACATAGCACCCCCATACAGATTTTTTTTTAAATAAAAGTAATAAAGCAAATCTGGAGGTTAAGGTCGTTATGACAGTCATGCTTCAGAGATTTAAAAATCACTCATTTGCACATTACATCTCAAAAACTCTTTGAAAGTGATTCTTTTATGACATCCAAGCTTCTCTAGTGCATCTTACTATCCAAATATCCTATGATCCAATTAATCCACAATAAATAAATGTAATAAAAGTCCTCAACACAGAAAAATATGGCTTTTCAGATGCAGAGTATCAAGCAATGCACTTCACTCTATACTAATAATGAAAACACAAGGATAGGAAATGTGTACAGATCGTAAGATCAATATACATTTTAATATAAGAGACAGAATGACTCTAATTGTAAACCATTAAAAAGATTATACATGTAGTGTTATGTAGAATTATAAGCTAACCCTGCTTGCAAACATAAAACTACACACCAATCCTTTATAATTATTAATATTATTGAGAGAGAGAATGAGCAAGAGTAATATTTCTTTTATATCAGTCTCTTCTTGTTAGCAATTTGCTACTCTAACATAATTGTTAGTTTCCATCAGTTTTCAAGTGGAGAGAGAAAATGCAATACAACAATGCTCCTAATTTTATGCTTGTTTCATTTGGGTCTGTTTAAATACTTCCAGATTGTTTTGGGTAAAGCTACTGAAGCGTTAGCCTTCTATTACAATCAAATGGACATATGTATGTTTGTTTTTTTATTAATGATTTAAACATAGGTACCTAATATAAAGTCTGAATTTTTGTCGAATACCTTACACTTTATAGTAGACATTCTAGTCATGTCTTTTCAAAATCAACCTTCTAAATACACCTCTACCCCACTGTAACGTGATCCGATATAACACGGGTTCGCATATAGCGTGGTAGCAGCGGGACTCCGGTGGCACTTTGAAGGGTCTGGGGCTCTGGCTGCTGTGGGGAGCCCGGGCCCTTTAAATCCCACTGGAGCCCTGCCGCCGCTTTAAAGGGCCCAGACTCCTCGCAGCAACCGGAGCCCTTCTAAATAGACTTCTATCCCGCTGTAACTCGACCCGATATAACATGGGTTCGCATATAGCGCGGTAGCAGCAGGGCTCTGGTGGCACTTTGAAGGGTCTGGGGTTCCGGTTGCTGCAGGGAGCCTGGAGCTCTTTAAATCACCGCTGGAGCCCTGCCGCCACTACCCCGGGGCTCCGGCAGCGGGGCTCCAGAGGCACTTTAGAGGATCTGGGGCTCCAGCTGCTCTGGGGAGCCTCGGGCCCTTTAAATCCCGCTGGAGTCCAATCGCCCCTACCCAGGGCTGTGGCAGCAGGGCTTCACCAGCGATTTAAAGGGCCTGGGGCTCCTCGCAGCGGCTGGAGCCCGGAGCTCTTTAAATCACCGCTGGAGCCCTGCCGCCACTATGCCAATATAACGAGATTTCAGCTATAACGCAGTAGGGATTTTTCGCTCCCCACAACCACGCTATAGCGGGGTAGCAGTGTACCTCCAACCTATATTTGATATCTACGTATTTTAAGCATTGAAGCTCTAATCAATTTGTCTCACACAAAGGGCTTTCATGAAGGAATTTAAAACAGTGGTGAAATTCTAGGTGATGTTATTTAGTTGAAACCTGGAGTTCACTTACTAGCCAGTACAATGAACCCTTCAAATGCACATACTACTACTAGAGCCATCACTGGAGGGCCACAGAGATAGGGGGCAATACTGCTACTGTGTCTGGTTTGTGGCTTTATTTAAAATTATAGGAAAGGGCACTGAGCTACTCTCCCAGTACAACCTGCATATTTCTCTCTCTTCTGACCCTCCCTATCTTTCAGGCCTAGGGCCAAAGGGAACAAGGATCAGTGTTGAGAGGTGCCTGCATGGCTATTTGAGTCCCTAGTGACTGTGCATACAAAGTCCGTAGGTAAGAAGAACAAATGGGAAAGAAAATCATCCACCCATCTTCCACGGTAAAACGAAAACCTCCCACTTTCCAGAAGGCAACCAGCTGAGAACCTGCTGTAGCTTCAGTGGAACTACTTAGTGTAGTCACTAAATTCTATAAGATTGGACTCACAGATTTTAAAAATAGGTCAACAGCCATACTACAATAATTTGGACAGGACATTGGAGAATATATCTCCCACTGCCAAATAAAGAGGAAGCAAATCTTAGTGAAACAGTGTTCCCTTAAGTTTCAAGAAAATGGTCCCAAATCTCTCAATATGTCAAACTTTATTTTAAAACAAGCTAGGCTGTATGATATCCAATTTAATTTGGAATGGTAAAGGTCATAGATAAACATTAAAATGCAAAATCAATAAAATCAGAGGAAAAGTGGGAGGAGAAAAGGACAAGAGGGGAAGGAACAGCATTACCATATTTTAAGCTCTTACTATTAAGCATTCCAATTATGCTTCATAAAACCCTCCTTTGATCAGTACCCTCCAGTAGTAGATGGGAACTACAACAGGAATTAGCTCAACTCTTTTCCCTTAAGGAACTTGCTAAGAATATCATTCACAAATTTTATTTGACACAAAATGTTCCAGTTACATCTGGAACTAAGCATACTCTCCTTTTGCAGGTTTGAGAAAAAAATGGTTACTTATCTTTCTGTAACTGTTGTTCCTCAAGATGTGTTGCTCATATCAATTCCAGTTAGTTGTGTGCGCGCGCTGCATGCACGGAAGTCAGAAACTTCTTCTCTAGCAGCTACCTGTCAGGCCGGCTGGGGAGCCCCCTGGAGTGGCACCGATTATGGCGTTCAATATAAGACCATGCCGGCCCGAACCCCCTTCAGTTCCTTCTTGCCAGCTACTCCGACAGAGGGGAAGGTGGGGGGGAGAGGAGGAATGGAATAAATATGAGCAACACATCTCGAAGAACAACAGTTACAGAAAGGTAAGTAACAGTTTTTTCTTCTTCAAGTGATTGCTCATATCAGTTCCAGTTAGGTGACTCCCAAGCCTTACCTCAGAGGTGGGGTTGGATCAAGGAACTGCAGATTGAAGAATCACTGCCAAAGGCTGCATCATCCCAAGAGTGCTGAACCAAGGCATAGTGGGACATGAAGGTGTGAACCAAGGCCCATGTGCCAGAAAGGCAGCAAACGACACCTGAGCTCTCGTGCATGAGTCGTGACAGCAGGCAGAGGGACATTTGCCAAGCTAGAGCAAGTATGAATACACCCAGTGATCCACGACGATATTCGCTGAGAGGAAACGGGAGTGCCTTCCATCCACTCCGTGATGGCGACAAATAACTGGGTTGTTTTAAGGAAGGGCTTTGTTCGGTCTATAGAGAAGGCGAGTGCCCTTGTAACGTCCAGAGAATGGAGACGCTGTGCCCAAAGGTCAACATTGGGTAGAAAACCAGCAGGAAGATATCCTTGCTCGCATGGAAGTGGGACACCACTTTTGGCAGAAAGGCCGGGAGGGGACTTAGTTGAACTTTATCTTTATGAAAAACAATATAGGGTGGTTCACACATGAGAGCCCATAGTTCAGACACCTGACATGTGGAAGTTATGACCATTAGGAAGGCAACCTTCCAGGAGAGAGAGAAAAGTGAGCAGGAGGCCAGTGGCTCAGAAGGAAGACCCATAATGCAGGAGAGGACCAAATTAAGGTCCCATGCAGGCATGGGTGGCTTCGTTGGAGGATGGACTTTCTCCAGGCCTTTGAGGAAACATTGCACGACCAGGTATACGAATACTGAGCACCCAGCCGTACCTGAGTGAAACGCAGAGATGGCCAAAAGGTGAACCTTAAGGGATCTAAAGGCTAGGTGCTGATCCTTTAAGAACATCAGGTAGTCCAAGATGCACAGGATCGAAGCGCAGAGCAGTGACACCTGCCTCTGAGCGCACCAGCAGGAAAACTTCTTAAACTTAGCTTCGTAGCTAAGCCTAGTCAACGGCTTCCGACTTTTGAGGAGCACACGCCTTACCAAGTCCAAACAGGTGCATTCAGCGGGTTCGGATCCTCCAGGCCGTGAGGTGGAGCGACGGAAGGTCCGGGTGCAGGAGGCGACCATGGTTCTGAGAGATGAGGTCGGGGCTGAGAAGGAGACGTAGCGGAGCCTGAATTGACAGGTCCAGCAGGATCAGGAACCAACTCTGGCGTGGCCAGGCTGGGGCTACCAGTATGACACCTGCCTTGTCCCGGCGGACCATGAGAAGCACCTTGTGGACCAGCGGGAACAGTGGAAAGGCATAAAGCAACTGGCCTGACCACGTGATTTGGAAGGCGTCCGCTATAGAGCCCGGGCTGTGACCCCAGAAGGAACAGAAGGTTGGGGACTTCCTGTTGGTCCGCAAAGCAAACAAGTCGAGCCGGGGAAACCCCCAGATGTGGAAGACAGAGTGAATGATGTCCGGCCGTATTGACCATTTGTGTATGAGAAAACACCTCCTCAAGTTGTCCGCCAGTACGTTCTGGACACCTGGTAGGTATGAGGCTTGAAGGGTGATGGAGTGGGCTAAGCAGAAGTCCCACAGAAGGAGGGCTTCTTGGCAGAGCAGCGATGACCGGGATCTGCCTTGCTTGTTCAGGTGGAACATGGCCGTCATGTTGTCCATTAGGACTGCTACACACTGGCCCTGCAAGTGCGGAAGGAAGGCTTCGAATCACCCTGAGCTACTTGATATTGATGTGCAACGACAGCTCACTTTTGTGCCATAAGCTCTGCGTCGCTAGGCTCCCGAAGTGGGCCCCCCATCCCAGGGCAGACATGTCTGTAACCAGGGTCAAAGAGGGTTGAGGGGGATGGAACGGGACTCCGGCACCCACCATCTGAGGATCCAGCCACCAGCGCAGGGAGTTGTGTGCACGCTTTGGGACCATGAGGACCATTTCTAGGCTGTTGCATCCCAGTCAATAGGCTGACACCAACCACGTCTGCAGAGGCCTAAGTCTTAGCCTGGCGTGTTGCTCCACGTAGGTACAGGACGCCATGTGACCCAGCAACCTGAGACACTGCCTTGCTGTGGTGATGGGAAACTTGCAGAGGCTGGTAATCATGCCTGCTATAGCCAGGCGCCTGGCCTCTGGGAGGAAGGCCCTCACTTGGTTTGCGTCCAGGACTGCCCTGATGAACTCTATTGTTTGAGTAGAGGAGAGGACAAACTTGCTGACGTTCAGCATGATGCCCAAGCGACTGAACATGTCTGTGATCAGTTGTACTTGAGACCTGACATGTTGGTGAGACAGGCCCCGTATGAGCCAGTCATCGAGGTACGGGAAGACGTGCATGTGGTGTCGATGAAGGAAAGCTGCCACGACTGCCATGCACTTGGTAAAGACGCGAGGGGCTGTGCACAAGCCGAATGGGAGGGCTGTGAACTGATAGTGCGTCTTGCTCACCACAAAACGGAGGAAACGTCTGTGAGACGGAGTAACTGAAATGTGAAAGTATGCGTCTTTCATATCGAGGGTGGCATACTAGTCTCCCGGATCAGAGAGGGAATGATAGTGGCTAAGGAGGCCATATGGAACTTCAGGTTGACCATGTGCTTGTTGAGCTCCCTGAGTCCAGAATGGTTCTTAGGCCTCCCCTTGTCTTGGAGACAAGGAAATAACAGGAGTAGAAACCCTTGCCCCTGAGCTCCTGAGGCACTTCCTCCACTGCCCTTAGGGCAAGAAGGGATTGTACCTCCTGGACGATGAGTTGCTCATGAGAAGGGTCCCTGAAGAGGGACAAGGGAAGGAGGATGGGAGGGTGGGATGAGATGAAAATGGATAGAATATCCTGTCTGCACCTGTCATAAACAGATAGCTAAGGGTTAATGTTTCTTTTGCCTGTAAAGGGTTAACAAAAGGAACCAAACACCTGACCAGAGGACCAATCAGGAAACCGGATTTTTCAAAGCTCAGGGAGGGAATTTTTGGGTGTGTGTCTTTTGTCTGTGACTCTGTGTGCTCTCTCAGCTGCGGAGAGGGATCTCTCTACTCTCAGTGTTTTCTATTACTCGTTTCCAAGTGTAAGTACACAAGTAGAAAAACAATAGACTATATATTAGTTTTTTTTTGTATTTTACATGTGTGTAGTTGCTGGAATGTTTAAATTGTATTTTTTACTTTGAATAAGGCTGTTTATTCATGGTTTTCTTTAGCAATAGCCCTGTATATTGTCACCTTGATACAGAGACCATGTTTTATGTCTTTTTCTTTTTTTTTAAGCTTTTTTAAGACCTGTGGATTTTTCCTAGTGGCGATTCAGGGGGACTGAGCCTGCAGGCTCACCGGGATGGTGGGAGGGAAAAGAAGGAGGGGGGAGATGAAATTGTCCTCTCTGTTTTGTAATTCAAGGAGTTTAAGTACAGTAATCTCCAGGGTAACCCAGGAGGAGAAGCCTGGGAGAGGGTAAAGAGGGAGAAGGGAAGTGGGTTATTTCCCTTTGTTGTGAGACTCAGGGCATCTGAGTCTTGGGGTCCCCCAGGGAAGGTTTTGGGGAGACCAGAGTGAGGCAGGCACTGAAATTCCTGTCTGGTGGCAGCGATATCAAATCTAAGCTGGTAATTAAGCTTGGAGGTTTCATGCTAGCATCTTATTTTCTAAGCTCTAAGGTTCAGAACTGAGTAGGAAAGTTATGACAGCACCGTGTGGAGGGCCCAGTGGTCCGATGTAATATGGGACCAGGCATGGCAGAAACGGAATAGATGGTTCAAAAAGGGATAATTGTCCAGGGTGAGAGCTGGTAGTCCGTCCTCAGGTGCACCTTCAAAAAGGACACTTAGGGCCTGGGGGCAGCTTGGATTACCCTTGACCCTGTCCAGAGGGAGGACGAGACAGTCTACGTCGAGAGTATCTGCTTCTCTGACGAGAAAAGTCCTGCCTGGGTCTACGTGGGAAGGTGCATTTTGGGTAGTTTGGGGTTTGAATGGCTTTCTTTGATTAGCCGGAATATGCATACCCAAGGATTTAACGTGTTTCTTGTGTCCTTTAAGGTATGTAGGCAGGAATCATTTTGCTCCAGAAACAGGCCCTGACCATCAAAGGGGAGATCTTGGATGGTGTGCTGAACCTCCGGCGGGAGTCCCGAAGAGTGGAGCCAGGGGTTCTGCCTCATGCCGATGCCAGAGTGCGTGCAGCCGCGTCCGCAGCATCGAGGAAACCTGAAGGAAGGTCCGAGCAACCAATTTATTCTCCTCAGCAATGGCCCCCAGTTCTGTATGAGCCTCTGCTGGGAGAAGATCTTGGAATCTAAGGACTGCAGACCAAGAGTTAAAATTGTATCTACTGGTTAGTGATCCGTAACGAGAGACCCTCAGTAGAATAAACCTTTCTTCCAAAAGGGTCCAGCTGTTTAGCGTCCTTTGACTTGGGAGCAGGTCCTTGTTGGCCTTGCCTTTCTCTGGCATTCATCGCGTCCACCACAAGGGAGCATGGAGTGGGGTGGGTAAAAAGATATTCATAGCCCTTGGTGGGGACAAAGTATTTTCTTTCCATCCCTTTGGCTGTTGGAGGGATGGAGGCCGGGGTTTGCCAGAGAGTCTTGGCATTAGTTTGAATGGACTTATTCACGGGAGGGGGCACCCTGGAAGGCCTTTCCGGGCCTAAAATGTCCACCACAGGATCCTCATCCTCCACAACCTCCTCAACTTGGAGGTTCATATTAAGGGCCACCTGCCTAAGCAATTCTTGTAGGACCCTAAAGTCCATCAGAGGTGGGCCAGACGTGGACGTTCCAGCCACAGCCTCATCAGGGGAGGATGAAGACGACTCCACCGGAAGAGCCGGGGCAGAGATTGTGTCTTGATCAGCTGTGGGCAGCTCTTCTTGGGCACCTGGGGTAGCCCCTACCATGGGTTCTGACTCAGCAGGTTGGTCCGGGTCCGGAGGGGGACAGTTGAGGATCGCCTTGAGAGGTCAGGTGTCCGAGCGTGACAATGGTTGGGCAACCGGGGACCCGCCCTGCCTGATGATAATCCCAAGGAGTCCACAATTGCCACTGGAGCTGCCAATTGGGTGCTGGGGGGTCTTGACCGAGGCTTCCCAGATCCGACTGGGGAACGTCCGAAACTCCTGAAGCTCTCCCCGACCTGCCGGAAGGAGATTGAGATCACAACGGCCAAGGAGGAGCAGTGCAAGAATGGAGCAAAGGGGGCACCAAGTCCTTTGGCAGCCGCGGTTCATGCAGAGATCAGCGTCGTGAGGCTGATCATGACCGTAACCGGTGCTGTGGTGGAGAGTGCTGCTGCTCTGGTGAGCGGTGCCGTGAAGCGAATCGGCGTTGGGCCGTGGGCCAGTGCTGTGGCGACAGTCTACACGGGGATTAGTGTTCCGTACGGCATCGGGCCGAATGGTGCCGTGAGGTCACTGAGCATGACCTGGACCTCGAGCAGGACCATGTTCCAGCAGTCGACAGTGACCTCAAGCGGGAATGGCTCCGAGGGTCAGCACTGCGGGACCAGCGTCGTGAGTCTAACCGAGTCTAACCCGGACACTGCCGGGACTCAGAGCGGCGCCAGGACTCAGAGCGGCATGGAGATGCTGGTCTGGGGGCTGACAGTTCAAACATCACCAGTTTGCCCTGGGATGGTACCGGGGAAGGTGCTGGGGCCGGGGGTATCGGGCTGTCATTCTGATAAGCCCTCTGGCAGCCTCGAAGGTATCTGGGGTGGAAGGCAATGTAATCTCTTCCACTTGCACGGTCCCTTGTGCTGGGCTGGCTTGCTGCTCAGTCGGGGCCGGAACAACTGCATTGGCCCTAACGAGAGGTCCTGCCAAGGCTTGTTTCTTTCCAGCAACTGGGGAATGGGAATGGTGCTGAGGCAGGTGTTTTTGGGGCCCGGGAGATCGTCAGTCCCGAGGTGGATGCAGGATCTTCTGTGGCGCTGTAATCAGTACTGCCGGGGGAGCACTGTGCACCAACGCGCTCAGGCCCATGTCTTGAAAGGGCTGCAATGCAGACTCCATGAGGAGTTGCTTGAGTCGAATTTCCCTCTCTTTTCTTGTCCGGGGCTTGAACGCCTTACAGATTTTACACTTGTCAGCCTGATGGCCCTCCCCCAGACACCTAACCCAGGAGTCATGGGGTTCGCCCATAGGCATGGGCTTGTTGCAAGACGTGCAAGGCTTAAAGCCCTGGGGCGGCATGCCCCAGAGCCCCACAGGGCAGTTGTTGAGTGTGAAACTGCCCTCAACTACTAAACTACACTTAACACTACAGAGAAAACACTTAACGCTAACTATTAACAATTAACTACAACGGTAACAATTAAGAATTGGAATTAGTGGAGCACTTGAGAAAACAAGAGACCACTGTTCCAACAACCGTCAAGGACAGTAAGAAGGAACTGAAGGGGGGGTTGGGCCGGCAGGGTCTTATATAGAACCATATCGGCGCCACTCCAAGGGGCTCCCCAGCCAGCCCAACAGGTAGGTGCTAGGGGAAAAAGTTTCTGACTTCCGTGCACGCAGTGCGCGCACACAACTAACTGGAATTGATATGAGCGATCACTCGAAGAAGAACTATACATTCTTATGGAATGTTAATATGCAAGAGATAACTTTCCAAATATGCTAAACAGGAAAGAATTTCTAATGTAGAACAAGAGGATAATATTATGAAAGGATTTTTACACCTTTAAAACTTTTTCAGTGGCCATACATCAAAATTCAGTTTTAAATGTAACCAGGGCTTCATCCGCTAATTGCTTTGAAGACTAGGACCAGGAACCAGCATTGGCAGCTGACTAGGAGCCAGTGGAGAGACTTGAGCACAGGCCTAAGCTTTGGACTTGTGCTCGCAGTGGCCTGATGTGGAGAATGCAGACACGTTCCACACCAGCTGGAGCAAAGGCACTGTTGTCACATTCAGCTACAGATGGACAGGAATTCACCAGAGGAGACAAAAGTATCCGCCAAACCATACCACTACTCTTCTGTGACAGAAGGTTTTTGGCTAGTAGTTCCATTGGCCATGTCCTCACTTTCTTCCCTGACTTCTCCCAACTTTCCTCTCTGCTCTACCAGGGAAAAACACACTGGGCAGAAAGACAGACCTGCTCTATGGAATACTGATGGCTCATAGTCCTCCTGTGTGCAGTCTTTGCAAACTGTACCTTCTCAGCACAGTGGAGCTGAAGTCATTCCACAGGATTAGGGATCTCAGAATCACAGAAAGAGGGTGGGGCGAGGTGGAATTTTACCTAGATAACAAATTATATTTAAACTCACAACCAGAGAATCAGAGCAATTTCTTATATCCATTGATAAAAGTATTCTTATGGTAGCCCTCTTCCCTGTTCAATAAGAATGTCAAAAGTCCAAATGCAATGCATAGTAATATTACCAGAATTCCTTTAAAGCACTGGAGCTTAGCATAAGGCATATCTATTCTAGCTCAGCCATCAATGCAACTATCCTGACATGTTTCCGACCATGAAGCTTCACACCCACAACTTATTCTTAAAAGGCTCTTAAAAAGTTAGAAAAGTATTTTCCATAATAATAAACTCAATTATGTCTACAACAATTTTCAGAGAATTCTAGCCAAATGGAATTTTGGTCCTACCTGTAAATTGCCTCTCTAGAAGGAGCTATAGAAATCTGAAAGTGGGTTTGCTCTCCTCTTATGGTTTATGAGGTAGATGGTTGGAAACTTTAGCATCTTTTTCTTCTTAGCTAACATAACCTCACTTACCATCCAGTAACTTTCCTAACAGCACTAAAATTTTGAACTATAATGTAAAATGAGAATAAAGCAGTACCCAAGGCAGGATTTCAGACTGTTTGATAGTCTTTTAGAAACACAATTTACAAATCCATTTTCTGCTTGAGAAGCTCCAACGATTTGGAAACTGATATGTCTAGCAGTACCTGATATCCAGACAAAATAGGATTTATCTAGGAAAGCTAGCCAAGGATCTATAGCAAGGACACTTGAAAGCTGTCTCAGAGAAAGCTCCCGCACTCAGACAAGAATGGCACATAGAGGGGTATGTTGTTCAATAAATTTCTTCTTCTGAGGCAGATTCTCTCTCTGCCCAGAAGGAGACCACTTTACAAGAGGAGTGAGATCTAATGCCTCCTTTTGCAATATATAATTCTTTAGTGCTGTGACACCCCATACCCCATGTTCACTACTTTTACAGGTTATAATATATTTTGTACAAAGTATGCCTTGTGTGGTATCATTTGAAAACTCATTATCTATATATTATTCTGTTAAGATATGTGTAGCAACACTATGTGTACAGTTATACATTTCTACAGTATTATTGTTACTGAAATATGTTGTAATTCCAGGTAACGCCCACAGACCAGTTACTCAGAGACAAAGACACATTGGCATGCCAGTGTTCAAAATCGGTCACCTAATTAAGCAACCATTCTCCAGCAGGGGAGGTGGTGTAAACAAGAAATTTACATTTCATGACATCAACAAATTCCTGAAGGGCACTGAACGAAGGGGAAGGGTCACAGACTGGAAGGGGACATAGACTGTGAAATGTGCTGCAGCTTATAGTGCGACAAACCTTTTGCTTTTAGGTTCACTTGCTTGTTAAAATTTAGGAATTAGCTTGCAATTTTATCTTTTTATTTCTTTTGTAATCAATTCTAACTTTATGCCTTATCACTTGTAACCATTTAAAATATGTCTTATTGTAGTTAATAAAGTTGTTTTAATGTTTTATCTAATCTACTACGTGTTTGGTTTGAAGTGTTTGGGAAACTTCACTTGAGGCAACAAAGCTGGTGCACAATCATTTTCCTTTATTGAAATGACAAACTTCCTATGAGCTTGTACTGTCCCGGGGGATATTGAACAGTATAAGACACGTTTCTGGGGTAGAAGGCTGGGGCTAGGAATATGCAGGCCTTGCCCTGTATGTAATTCATGAGTGGCTTGGATGGCATTCATGTATTCAGCTGGGAGTGCTTTTACATGCTAGTGACTGTGTATGAGTAGGACTGGGAACAGTGGCTGTTCACAGCAAAGCAGTGTAAAAGGCACTTCTGGCTATAGAGCTGAGGGGACACAGCAGTTCAGCAGTCCACGTTATGCTCTGGGGAATGTCACAGGTGTGTGATCCAGTCCATTTAGCAACAAGTGAACCAGAAGCAGTCCAAATATAGGATAAATGCAGTCAGACTATTAATACAACTCTGTAGGTAGGAGTGTAGGTCTAATGACATTTCAGGAATGCCAAGCCCTTTTCCTATCAGAGGACAAGTAGAAGGGAGACAAATATCCAGAATCATGTCAGGCCTTTAAGATGTTTTCAGGGGAAGTGCAATGAACTGGCTTTGTAACAACAGGTCTGTAAGTTGGGGCATGAGAATGGGGAGCATAGGTGATAGGACAGTCAGCTGAGTACCACGTACAATGGCCTGCCAGGCCACCCAGAAGTTACTAGAAGGAACATTCCTCCATCTGTCTTCACTGTACATAGGACCTTTAGGATAAGTAGAAAGGAGGGGAAAGGCATATAAAGGACTGCTGGCCAGCTGGTGTAAAATGCATCCGTTACCACATACAGGAGGCTCTGAATCTGGTGCAGAATTTTGGCAGTTTGCCTTTCTGTGGAGGTACAAAACTCTCCATTTAAGGTCTCTTGCAGATCATGCAAACTGACATTGAGTATATCTTGTTCAGAGACCATCCCTCAGAACTTATGGTTTGACAACTAAGCAGTCTGCCCACAAACAGGGGTCATGCCAGGTAAGTTGCTGTTACGGCTGAGATTCTTCCTTTTCTCTGTCTATTCTAAGAAAACACTTGCCCTTCTAACATTCTGATCTAGTATGCTCCTGGCAGTTAATATAAGAGATCACCACAGTATCAACGGATGAAATAAGGGCTGACTACTTGGAGACCTTGTTCTTAAAATTCACCTTTCATTCACACCTGGTCATCAGGCAGATAGAGCACTAGCAGAAATGATATGGACAGATGGTGCCTACCTTTCCCCATTCACCACTTAATGCTATTGTGATTAGCCCCCACCGACCTACATTATTGGGTCAAATCCCTCCCATTTTCCTTTATTTTTAGATGGACACCTTCTGAGCCACATCACTGTTGGATTCTGTAAAAAGAGAAGGATTTGTATCTCAGTAAAATGAAACTTTTGTCTCAAGGTAAATACAGTAAGCATATGCTTAAAGACTTTGTGGTCAAACAACACAGCTTGTAGTTGTAAAGCCTCTTTCTTCTTGTTTCCTTCTTGCTGGTCCTTGTTAGGTGGCGATTTAATAGGCTGCCTTTGCCAACAACTGGTGTCAACAATTTATTTTCTATAGACACAGATGATATCTTAAGTAATACATGGGTCACTTAATGCCTTTTCAAGAACATACCTCTCACTCTCTGGATTCTAACTCTTCTCATCCCAGTCCCAGACTCCTTGTCCAGTCCGTCCCATTTCCCCACTGCTGACTCCTCATTCCATCTGTCTACCTCCTACCCGTCCTGACTGGCTCCCAATCCCAGCTTCTTTCCCTGGGCTCCTCATGCAATCTTAGTCCCCACTGTGGCTCCTTTCCCCAATCTCTTTGCTCACCTGGTCTACAGCCTCTTGTCTGATCTCAGTTGCCCCCACACCACTTCACACACTGTCTCCCAGGCCCAATCTTCTGCCATCATCCCAATCTTAACCTCCTTGCCCAAACAGTCCCAGCCTCCCCCTCCCACACCCCATGCTCCCAGTCCCAGTCTCCCTCCTCAGCCAGTCCCAATATCTCCAGACTCCTTGTCCCATTCTACTCCTTTTCCCTCCTCCCTGCTTCTGTTTTTCTCCCCTCTGCATTCAAACCAGGTGCTGTCCCCTTCCTGGGTGCCAGCTAGCGAGTCATCAGGAGCACAGGAGAAACAGGCTCATTGCTTTCAGTCCTGATGCACAGTCCCATCCCATCCCAGAGCAGCTGAGAGCTAGGAAAGTCCTGAGTCCCACAGCCCTGGGCTGGAGCATGCTCAGTCACCATGTGGGGAGGATAGATGTGCAGTTTGGGCAGCAGTAGAATCTGTGAGAGGTTTAAGCATGTTCAGTGAGGGTACAATTTTCATAGATTTTTACCTGTAAAGCTCTAGCAAGTCTCTACTGAGCACATGAAAACTGCAAATTTTCAATGGCTTATAACTTGGCTAAAGTTCGAAAGATTTTCACTAAGACAGCCTTGACACAAAGGTCCCTCACTACCTAATTTCAAGTCCCTACTACAAAGTATATAGACGTTAGAGCATTTCAGAGAGAAGGCTGCAATAATGGTTTTAACATGGCAAAACATACCTTTCTTTAGCCTCATTCTCAGAAACAGCTGTGCTGTTTTTGGCTACAGTTCCCCCAAACAGGCAAAAAGTCGGACATGTAAAATTTCAGCCCAAATGCCTGAAGTTTTGCAAAGTTATACGCAACTGAAATTCAGGTCTTATAATGGAAAGTGTTGGACAATCTTAAGAATAGGCAGTGCTACCAGCTCCATCAATCATACAGTTACATGAGTAATATTCACAAAATATGTGGGCCTAATTTTGGAGAAAAATTTTCAAGCACTATCTCTGAGAGGAAAGTGGTTGGAAAGTGACCACTCATCAGACACAGAATCTGCTTAAGTGAGGAAATTCATCACCTTCAGAGTCTGAATTACCTACGCCCTACAGTGTGGATTTGTTCTTCACAGTGTGCCATAAATTGATTATGCCTGTATGAGGGGCCTGATTGTTTTAGAGGTATTAATATCCAGCAGCTCCCTTTCTCTTGAGTGGAAGTTACTGAGTCCTCAGTATTTTTGAAAATCATGCTCAGATTTAGGAATATAACCATGGACTTAAAACTCTAAATTTAGGCACACAGTTAGGAAGTCTTGGTCGGGATTTAACTGGGAGAAATCACCAGGGTTGGCCATAGGTATTTTGCCTGCCAAGACAGAAAACATTTTTGCCACACCACCACAAGTGGCTGAGCAAAACAAAAAACAATCAAAAACAGCCAGTCAATTAGTGGAGGAAGGGGTGAAAAAAGGCAGAGTGACACAGTGGTGTGGCACACCCACATAAGCTGGGGCCTATGGTAATAGCACAGTTGGCCTGCCCCTGGAAATCACACTGAGGGACCAACCTGCTGATATTCTCAACTTTCATCTATGATCCCCCTCCTCTAGCAGCTGTTCTTCCTTCATGCCAAGAGAACCAAACCTTGGATTTGTTAACTTTATGGACACACTAGAGGGCTCATTTTGGAATGTGGTCATATAAAGGGGCTATTATAGGTTTACTGTTATAGTGGGTGAATAAAATAATGTTCTTTGTCAGAAGTCCATTATCTTCATGTATGTTGAAATATTTCATCTTAGAAATTAGTAAAAGAACCTAGCACCAAGGACAGGCAAGTGTAAAATAACACTTAAAATTATTTTGGAGAAGATTCAGTTCTGCATCTGATACATTCTTTATTGAGGAACTATATCCTACAATCACTCAATGATTTAATAGATCTTTTTCCATCTCTAACTGCTAAGATATAAACAAATAACTGTTTTCCCCAAAGGAAGACAAGTCATAATAGCTTAATATTTTCCCCCTCACAAAGAGTTCTGTTGCCCAAAGGGCAGCAAAACTTTCAAACATGGTAATGCAATTTGTTTTCAAAAGTGTCATAGTATGCTTGGGTAACTCAAAATTCCTTTATACCAATGAACAAGCATCTTATAGCTTATGGGCTGATATTTTCATTTAAAACCTTCTGACAGGAGGTTTCTGTATCTAAAAGTATTATTTGCACCACAGTGTGACTTAAGTGCAAAGGACCAGTGGGAAAACTCGCAGCATCCTGCCTGAACTGCAGTTGCTATTTTGAAATCCCCTTCTTCTGAAGTTTTAAATAATCATTTAGAACACAAGCTAAGATTTTAAATCTTCAAAAGTACTCCAGTGGGCTTACTGCAAAACATATATGTTGGTGGTAGCAGATAATGTGTGCATATGCAGAGCTTTTTAGGTGCTGTGATGTGAGATCTATAAATTCACCATATGTTTAAAGGGATGCTGTCAATTGGACATTTTTTTTAGAATAAGCCAATTGCAAAATATCGGTTTTCTGATATAGTCGCCTTCAGGTCTCCAGGAGTATATTCTGACTTTTTATTTAAAAACAATAAAGGGAGTAGTTACTCTTTTACTGTGTTTACTAAGGGTCTTTAGGTGGTCTCAAGAGCAACAAAACAAAACATGCTACAGATCAGCCTTTCTCCGTTCTCTCTGTGCAAACACCTGCTTTGCTGCTGTTGTAATTATAAGCACCCCTGTAAAGAGCTTTGGGTGAGTGTGCAGATGGGCTCCTCAGAGAGCAGTTCACCAGAGAGATGCAACTGAGGCCAGCAACTGAGTGAAACTTACTATCCACTAAGTGCTGTCAAATGCACACAGCAAAATTAAAGAGAGGAAAAGTACCATCTCCTCCTAAGGTTACTTACAACAATAACTGACACAACATTTTAAGGTGAAGTGTGATTTTCCAAGTTGATAGTGTACACACACTTTTAGGTCACACAGCCTCGAGGCATAGTTTTTTGGAATTTTATAATGGATTTAAATTACATGTATATATACACCTTATATGATACATCATCGTAGAATGATAAATTCATCTCTTTAAACCGGCAAGGCACAGCATCAAAAGTGCAGGTTAATATGCACACTTATTTTAATAAGATTACTAAAACTTCTTTTCCTGTTAATCAACAGCAAAAATAAAGCAACTATCAGAAAGAAACCTTACATTGCATAGGAAATGGATGCTTTTAATTAGCACTTCATGTAAGATTATAATGAACAGGATTGATATTAACCAACCAATTTACAAGTCAGATCTTTACTATATTTATTAAATTAAAAAACAGTCAGTCAGAATCCCAGTTATTCTTAGAATTATAGTATATTTTATCTATAAAAGTAGTTTTTAACAACAATGGCACAGTGAGCAACCTTCACTAGATGGACTGTTGACCAACAATCTTTTGCAATAATACATGTTACTGGATACATATCTCTTATTTTAAAAAGAAAACATTCAACATTATCATGAACTTAACTGGATGTAAAGCTACGTGACCTCTGAACTATATAATTAAACACAGTGTGTTTTATTTCTTCAAACCTTTCAGCTTTTACTTCTGCTCCAACTCTTGGATTCATGAAAGCACCTCTGTTTAAGAGAGCACTTAAGCACGTGTTTAACGTTTCTTACACTTTTGGCATTTCTGTATTCAAGTCACTGGGATTTAAACAAGTGCTTAAGTGGTTTCCTCAATTGAGGGCAATAGTTATTTATTTGTATTATATGTAGCACTTACAGTGTGTGTCTGTGTAAGACAGACAGGCAGATGTAATAAAATGACAGTCACTAAACTACTTCTCAATAACATTAAAGATTTAAAAACTATTTAAAACTAACTATTGCCCCCTTCCCCCAATAACCTCAAGAAACCCACAAAACTATATAAGAATTGTCAAACATTTTCCAGTTCAGCTTTCGTAAATGAAAGAAAATCTGAAATCAATGTTTTTATTACAAACAGTAAGGGAAGAAAGAATGTAGATAATGGCGCCAACCAATGGCTTCTAAATGGAGGATCAATATCTCATACTATTTTACAAAAAGAAATAAAACCCCACTGCTGTAATGATGTGAAAGAGATCACATCATTACAGATCGGGTTACCAGTTTCATCTGATGTTTTAAACAGACTATAAATCTGGCTATAGCCATTTCTAAATCTAAATCACAATTGTTGAAGCCAGAGAATAAAAAAACCCATACAACATAAAAATTGAGTACCATCCCATCTATTCCACACAAATCTTTTAAAGTAGACACATAACTAGTTGACAATTACAAAGCAATGTTTTTGTGTTGTACGATATCATGTTGAATTACTAGATTAAATGATCTGCATTACTTTACCTGATACATTCCAACTCCAATGTGCTTGGGTTCAATTTTCACAAGCTCAGCTAATGGGTCTTGTACACGTCTAGCTATGGAAACTGAAAAATAGAAGTAGAAAACAACTGTGGTTTTATGTAAAGAGCAGCACTGCATAATTACTTTTGTTAGTATTTTTCAGTATCGTATACATTTAATCTCTCTGTTTTTGCCTGGAAAAAATCCACGTGAATGCCTTAACTGAGAGAAAATGTTTTATTACAAATGAAAGCAGCACAAAGTTATGATCAAGACACATTCTTTTCTCAATCTTTTTCTCACTGTTAGAAATATAAGTGGAAATCTATACTTAATGAACTTTTTTTTTTTAAATAATTCAAAGGCCTAAAATGAACACATACCACTGCATCTCATTTTCCATTTTCATAGGCCTACTTATTTGCTGGCTTTTGATTCTAGTTTCACTTAGTCTGAGATAATTAATATACAGATGAAAAGTTTATTTTATATAACAATGATTTCATACTAAAAATGAGAGTATGACATTTTCTGTTACTAAGTTCTGAAATTTCCTCTGAATCTGAGTTGTAGAAATTTAAATGACATTATTGATGTTTGTAGATATTTCTCATAAAGTGAAAATTTAGCTCTGATTTGTTACATTAGTTCTCCACAACATAAAAGTCTCTTTGTACTCTGTACATCTGTAGTTGAACTATCTATTAATTAAATTCTAAATGATCACTTGTACTGGGTAGCAATATCAGGATATTTTTTTATACAGCAACTGTCAACCTAAAAACCATCCAGAGAGTATTAAGTAACATGTAAACAGAAAGCATCCCTTTCAAAAGAGCCTAAGTCACTTAAAAGTCCAAGCCCCATTGACTTTCAATGAGACTTAGGCTTAAACTGGAACTTTGGTGTTCCAGAAAATTTTACCTAGCATCTCAGTTTATTTGTTTTAGTACTGATTAAGTACTGATTCTTGACTGAGAATGCCAGGTTGCAAATCAAGAGACAATACAGAGGACAAAACTGGCTGCCACCTTTACGAAATAACTAATTGCACACAGGAAGGAAGATCTTACCAAACTCGAGCTCTCTCCATTTGTAACCTGGATACCTGGTCCATTGCTGGAACCTAAGAGCTGTTGTTGTAGCCAGCCCCTCACATACTGAGTTCTCAGGGTTGGCATCTACTTACAAAATCGGACTCTTGGGCTAACTATGCAGATATCGCTCCCTCCCATTCACAGCAAGCAGAAAAGTCTTGCCCAATGAATGTTAAAATGTGTAAGCTCCCTCTTCTCCCCAGCATGACAGCTCAGAGAAGACATGTTGTTTGATTTAACTGCTCTTCTGAACTATCCCTGCCTACCTCCGGAAATCATGACATGGAATACCATCGTGCAAGATGTTCCATGAATATTGAAGTGCAGATCCGGCCCTTCAAGAATGGCAGAAATATGCATGTAGGGCAAACCTACCCATGGGAGGTTGGAATTGGGTGCGTTAGCAGCACAAAATCCCTTCTCAAGATTAAACCCAATGGTTTCTAATACTACAGTATGCAGAACCAGACAATGAGCCAGTAAGACACAGCAAAGCACCTTCTTATAAAATATCAAAACCATTCATAAGAGGGCCAATCATAATACACAGAGAATTTGAAGAAATGAAAGACTGAACAGAATTGCCTACTAGGACTCAGCATGTTAGTGAAATGGATATCAGCCAGTCCTCATGTGAACAGACAAATAAACAGGTCTGTTTGCACCTGAGGCCCCATACAGGCCATGAAGGCTGAATTTACAATAGTGACCAGGGCCTTTCCCCTCCATCCCCATCAAGAGGCTGGTCTGACAGTCAGGGATCATTGGGTCACAGGGATGCTCTGGACACACTCCCTATGCCAACAGCCAAGAGGTGGGTGGCATAGTAGTCACAACACCCAAAGATTCCCTCGATGCAAAGTAGGTCCTTTAGGAGCCAGATAAGCTGGCATTAAGCTGCATCACCAGCGCAGCACAAACCAGTTTAATGCACTAGAGAATCATCCTGATATGTGGTTATAAATAAACCCTGTGGTGTACTTGCCATAAGGAAGCAAATATGTTTTGTTTTCCATTGTGAACCCAATAAGATTGTAATAGTATAAATCTAGAACACATTTTCAAACTCGGGTTTTTGTTCTTATGACAAATTAACTAACTAGTTATAATGTAAAGACTGTTATTTTTACTCAGATAGGGTCTCGGGGCCCCAACTGGGGCCAGTAGGTTATTCTGCTAGACATTGTACAAATACATAGAAATTGATACTTCTTGTCCCAAAGAGGTGACAAACTAAACAGACAAAGAAACAAAAGGCGGCAGGGCGGGGCGGGGGGGGTGAGAATACAAGCAAATGGTCATACTAAAATCCATGGTCTCTTTTTGGTAGATGAGGGTCAGGGTGGTGGGGTAACAGGGTAGGAAGGTAGTGAAGAGAAGATATACGGACAGAAAGAGCCTGATAGACAGAGGAAGGAGGAGTAGGAAAACTGGTGATTGAATCAAAGATCAAAGAGGGTGGAGGGAAAAAGGCCCAAGAGTAGATTTCGGCTCTGATGTCACATGGCAGAGGGTTTGAAGGGCAGTCCCCAGAGAGGCTGTGGGTGCTTCACCTGCTGTGGATGTAAAAAGAGGAGAAGGAAGGCAGGACGGGAGAAGGCTGGGGTCTTTTATAAGCCACCCCAGAAGCTGTCCACAGCTGATCTGGGCACACTCCAAGAGCTATGGCTTAAAATTATATTTGGGTCATTAATATATTTTTTCCCCCAATGGCACATTTACTGGCATAACAGAAAAACTGCAAATAATGTGAATGTTCAAATTAACAGTTTACAAGAGCACAAAAATTTTTACATGCATCTTTAAATGGCAACTACCATTATTATAGACTGACATACAATTCATAACGTCTCTGAAAAGAACTTTATTACCCAATGATGCTTAAAGCCAATATAGCAAACTTAATGTCTACTTAAGCAGCAGAGAATCCTGTGGCACCTTATAGACTAACAGACGTTTTGGAGCGTGAGCTTTCGTGGGTGAATACCCACTTCATCAGACGCAGGTGCGCACCTGCGTCTGACGAAGTGGGTATTCACCCACGAAAGCTCACGCTCCAAAACGTCTGTTAGTCTATAAGGTGCCACAGGATTCTCTGCTGCTTTTACAGATCCAGACTAACACGGCTACCCCTCTGATACTTAATGTCTACTTGTTTCCCTCTTACGGAAGACTCCTCAAAACCACAGCCACAAAATATACCAACTGACTGTGGCATCAGGTACTTCACATTCAAAGATTTTTATCCCTCCCCCCCCCCGATAAAAAATAAGACATACAGTTAACATTAAGTTCACTGCTCGGTCATGTAATACTTTTCACATCCTTTATTATTATAGCTTTAACATAAGCTGACAATGGCAGCTTCCAGGCTAGGCTTAGACAGCACTATACAGGTGACATCTGATCTGCCTGCTTCTCTATCACAGAAGTTGTGAATTCAAAGGCTCTCACATATGAATTCAAAGGCTCTTGTCAAAATCACAAAAGGTTAATCAATGCAAGTGCTCTAGATTACAACAGAAATGCTTGCCTATAATAATCTCTCGGATAATTACCAACCTAACCTCCTGAGCATACAGATCACTAACAGGCTTTAAAGTTAGCAGAGTTTCACTCAAGCATAAAAACTAAAAATAAATAAAATTAAAATGACTTTGTTGCAAAACAGAAAAGATTATTTTCAACTATTTTATACTACTGAACACACATACAGATATAGTGTCAACAAGTCAAGTTTAAGGAAGGCTGCTCAATTTCTATACAACTGTTTGACATAAGTGTTTCTTAACTACAGAAAAACTAATCAATATGGAATGAATTTGCATAAGTGTGTTTTTCGTGAGCAAAGAATCTGAGAGCAAAAATGTATCAGTCTGTAGTAATCTAATTATACCTATATAAAATAAACAAATGGATACAGGATAGTCGCTGCTAGAGGAAGGACAAGAGTGTTTTGAAATTTCTCCCTGGACCCAATTTTAGCCTCATTTTATAAACCCTGGAACCTTCCTTTTTGTAAAAGTTTGGCTGATAACAGTACTAGCATGTCTCTGCAGGGTTTCTGTCCTGGAGGTAGGCCCTGATCCAGCAAAGCACTTAAGCACATCCACAAATGGGAATCAAAGAAACTATTCACATGCTTAAAAGTTACATAGATGCTTAAGTGTTTTCCTGGATTGGGGCCTTTGTGGGAGTCATGGGAAAAGTGGAGGACAAAGACCAACCAGATTATACTACTTGAAGAAGAAAATGGAGAGTACACAACTCCTAATGCCACAATGGCACAGCACTGTGAAAATCTCCACGAAAGCCTCAGCTCTACTCCAGAATTTTTCTGAGAAATAAAATAGAAGGGATACTATGAAAACTCACACCCTCGCATGCACCAACTCTCCTACCCTGACACAAGAACCCTATATACAGAAGTCAGAGTAATGGATTTCCATGATACTGATCCTTTAAGGCGGCAGTAATTTCAGGCCCCAATCCTGCAATCTGATCCACATATGCGGACTCTGGCACCAGAGCAAAGTCAACAGGGGTCTCCCATACAGGGGTCTCCCAAGTCTGCCCATATGGACCACTAGGGCCACAGAAGGTAAAACAGAAGCACTTGGGGGGGCGTCGCATTCCCCATACAAAAGCAAATCACATTTTAAAAAAAATATATGAAGCAATATAGTTTGATTACCAAAACTGATGAAGCTATTTTAAATGTGCATTCTAGGACTGAATAAAAAATATGTATTTTTAGAACATTTTTAGAATGGCAACTCATTCACCATTTCTGAAGTTATTAAAGGATATTTCATTTTTGCTCAGAAAATATAAATGACATACTCTGAAGGCTAAGCAGCAAAATAAAATAAAATAAATCAATTTTCTCTTAAAATGTCAGCCAGGTGAAACATGCAGGAGATTTGAAATACCATTGTCAAAAGACATCAGTCTAACTGAAGTAAAACTATGTGAAGAAAACTTTTTGAAATAAAACATGAAACCTTTTTACTCTTTGATTTTAAACAGCATTGTAACTTCAACATTGCACTGTTTTTCATTCATCAGAAAATATAATCACGCAAACTGCATACAGGATGATGCAAAACCTCTTCAAAATTGCCAATTATTAATAAAATATTCACTGCAACCTTTGAAATTACAGTAATATATTCTGCTGCCATGCAGGAAAGCAACATAAAATTTAAGAGCTTAAGGGGAGAAGAGGGTTGCACACTGGGTTTAATGTACATGCTTTTCACCTCAATGTCTGAAAGAAGGTCCAGAGAAGGTATAGATGTTGAAATGCTATCTTATTATTAAGGTATCTTATAGCACTTTGCAAGATGGTGATGTAACAACAGTATGATGGTCTCAATCCACTACATACTGGATATCTGACGTGACTCAGCCACCACATAGTTTAGTATTTTTGCCAGTCTTCACTGAAGTGCACTGACAGTGCCGTGGGGCAAAAGCTTGCACAGTAGCTGCTTTCACAATTCAAGCTAATAATATCCTCTCACCTCTATGTTCACAAGACATTAAAATAATCCTTTATCATCCAATTACACACACAGAGAGACACAAGGAGAATTCACATTCTGACAATTCCCATCTTTAGACCAAATTAAAGGCAATGTTTTAACTTTTTTTATCCAACTTCCTTTTTGCTAATATTTGCCATCGCAAGCAATATGTATTGTTCCTATAGATCAGAACTGAGATAACTTTCACTTCCTACTACTCAGCAAAATCTTCAAGTATCTCAGGAAAAATCCCTAACGAGTGAAAATTGCAGGATTTGGCCATGAGACTAGAAGAAAGCTGTATTTTTATATTATGGCAGTTAACAGCGACTGGAATGTTTCAGATGTCAGGTTCAAGAATAGACGGTGGGACATTCTTAGTTAAGGGCCCTTAATTATGCTACCTGACTCTCCTCATTACCAGCTAGCATTAGACTATGATGGCATACAAGGAGCAGCATAAATGCATCCTGTTTAAAGGCACACCAACAGGAATCTAGTCAATTTAAAAAGAAAATGATCTACTTGCCAATTTCTGTGGTTTTACAATTGCATTTTAAAATATTATTTTCTTTCCTGAGCTGCTGTGCAAGATCCACACAGAATAGGGAAACTGACTGACTATAGATGGGAAAGCCGCGAAACTGACTGTACACTGAGTACTGCCAAATGCACTAAGAACACAAACTGCGAGGGGGAGAAAAATATTTCTCTCTGATTTCTTTCATTTTCAGTGACCTTAAACATTGCTTGTAATAATAAGAAATAAAACATTTTCAGCCAGAAATGGGAGCTTTAAGTTGATGACATTCCTTTAAACATATGGGTCTTTATAAGGGCTAAAAATGTATCCCAGGCAATAACTACGATGATTTGGCCATCCTCTATGAGTGGGAGTATTTGTTGTTATAGAATATGAGGCTTCCAGATGCAAAGGCAATGGGCTTTTACGAACGCCTATATAAATAAATATGTGGCAACCACAAGCTATTAGGCTATGATTGTTTTCAACTTAAATGTTGTCATAAACGAGAACATTCTGTATTTTTATTTTAAATCCTCAGTATTTTGTTCTTGGTGAAACATGCTACTACAAAAACATCCAAGTAACAAAAAAGAAAAAATCAACTTTCTTAGTTTTAAACCTAAATTAAAATTTTAAATGTGAACTCAATTTAAGATACTAAGATAATTAAAAGACCAACTATTTCAACAGTAATTACTATCAATATATCACCCAATGATAGGTCTGGGAACATTCTCACATATTTAAATCTTTTTTATAAAGCTCATTATTGTGTTCAAGATCAGTTACTCTCCATAAGGATCTGCAATAATGTTTACTCAGTGATCGATTTTTCAGGTTTCCTGAGCCCTAGAAGCTTTCTATCCTGTTGACCTGAATTTCACCCTCTTAGTAAGGGATACAGTAAAATGTACAGTAGTCTTTTCATTAAGCATTCTTTCTAAGTAGGCCAGGATTTCTGACACCGTTTTGAATTCTAATATATTTTCTCAATGGGTTTTAAATATGTAACTTATTTAAGCAACGGCTCAATAGCTATATCTCATCCAAAATTCTTTGGTGGCAAGCTGGCAGGTTTTTGTTTTAAAAAGTTATATTTTAGTTTAGTTTTAACTCCATCAAACTGATAACCTTTTATTTGTTTAAGATTAATGAAATAATGAATGACAATCTTCTAACACAATACAGAAATCTCTAAAGATATCATGAATGACAAAAAATTTTTAATAAAAATGCTTATATATATTTTATACATAAAAACAATAAATCCTTGCACAAGTTGAGAGTGAAAAATAAAATATGACTTATTTGAAAGTAACAATTTACTCAGAAATAGACATTCAATAAACAAATTTTCTCTGCCTGAGTATTAAGCATTTCTGAATTGATATTTTATAGGATATCACCATTTTAATTCACGGTCAGATGGGGATGAAACAGCATTGGCTGCTTTGTTTCTTTTAAACTGAAGTCTGACATGACTGTTACTCATTCCTTGAAGAGTCTTATTAGATGGTGCTAATTCAAAAAGGTTCTTCTTTGCTCATCTGTTCAAACAGGCAACTTAAAAGAAAAAAATTGCCAGTGTACATTTAACAATTAAACTGGCATTAATTTTAATTGCATCATCCCAGCATTAATTTATTATAATTATTACTACAAAAGTAAAAACTTTCATAATGTTTTGTATTATTCACTGATGTCAACAATAAAATATTAATCTTTTCCAGGTGACCACAGAGTGTCTTATGTTATATATTAAGAAACAGTAGGTAGTCTTGAGGGTTCAGTGAATAGCATAGCACACTGCCACATATAAAACCCAAGTTCAAGAGTAGCCTTACCTCTATTGTTCATTCAGCTGGCAAGGGCGGGAAACATCATAGAAATGCGAGAGCCAGCTTCCAGGGGGAGAGGTATGTGTAGGAAGGAAAGGATGCTACTTCTATCATTCCTTCACACTAGTAGTAGCTTGTTTTGCAACGGTCTGCAGTAATGGTGCACTTCTGGAGAAGGCCACTTCCATCATTCCCAGATGACTGAAGGATGTGATGGGATTATGCCATGAAAAACACAACCCAAAAGGAAAAGGCCAGTGGAACTGGTCTACTAAATTCTGAGTTGCTCAGGGATACGAGAAACGCCATGCACCAAAGCAAATGCCAACAAGGTAGAAGACAGGCACTTCAAGTTAAATCTGAGCACCACACTATTACAAAAAATATACAAGTGTCTATTCGGCCACAAAGATTAGGCTACACAAAATTACATGGCATGTTGCTGATGAGAGAAACATACAGAAGTATCTCCCATTGATGGCAACGCTGAGCCAAACAATACGCACACAAGACAATACTCACCTAGCCCAGACAGCAAGGCCCTACTCCTTTTAAGTCCAGTGGTGAGGCTATGGGGGCACCACGGGCAAACAGACAGACTGACATTCAAATGGGCTCCTGATTATGCTGCTCAAAACAGCTAAGCCCTCTGTTCAAAGGCTAATAATGCCAGTGCAAACGTGGCGGGCGGGGGGAGGGGGTGCTATACTGGAGCCCTACAGTCATGCCTGGAGGCTTGGGAATTAATGACATCTCCTTTCACACACAACCATGCCTGCACAAAGCCCAACAATATGGGATCACATCCACAGTGATAAGGAAGTAAAGACTGACAAACACTCTGTATCTAAAGTTGCAGATCAAGTTGTCATATTGGCTCCAATAGTCATTCCCACTAAAAAGTACAAAGTCATTCAACAGCAATTTAAAAAACCCTTATATTCCTACAAGCTTCTTCATATAATGAAAATACCATAGGCCATTTCAAACAAAGACTGTATCATACTGCTCAGTATTGAAGTAGTGTGTGTGCGCATTATGGATACAATTCTTAGGATTCCCATTCACTGCTGGATCATGTTCCATTTTATTTATAAACCTCCAACAGTCATGCTCCAGCTAATGCCATGGAGCTGCAGCTCTACCTCCTTACCTTCTGCCTCTGCTGATTTAGACTGGAACTCCTCTCTGTGCCCCGACAATGTGGAATTCCTGACATCCGGAGCAGCTTTCCTAAACCTCCTTGCCCAAAGACCTTCAACTCATGTCAAATTTCAGATGGAAAAAAAAATCCTGTATTTTCTCCAACTCTACTGTAATTAAGTGGATTATTAACTCTACAAATCTTCTCAATAATATAGTTTGCATGAAAGAGGCAATACAATACAATTTTATTTTGTTCTGCATTACAATTACTCTCATACACTCCAAAAACAACTGATGCTGTCTACTTAGGTCAAAATAGTTTATAATATATACCGTTGATTTCCCCTTATTCTATGTCTCTAAACTTGTGTAACTCACACCTGCTCTCTGTGATCCGCCATTGCTATTTACTGGCTCTAAAGCATTGGGGAAGGTTCAACCACAAGACTTTTGTATGATAAAGTTTTTGAAAAATGACCTCTTTTCAGCAGCCGAAGGGGAGTGGTGCTCTTTTAAGAAAATGAAGAAATTAGCTCAAGTAGACATCAAGGCACTATGTCCCACACATCTAAGCATCAAATGGTTTTACTTTCTTTAAGATAAAGTCAGAAGAAATTATATTGTCTCCTATCTTTACCTTCCATTTGTTGGGCACTATGACAGCTCTGAACTGTGCATCTCTATCTTTAACAGCACCCAAGGGTACTAGCCCTTGTAGCATGACAGTCTCAAAGTCCCAACAAGCCTATAAGGTTTTTGCTTGCAAGGGAAAGTGAAAATGGTTTGCTGAACTTTGAGCGTACAATAATCCAATGTATTCTGCCCTGTGGAGAGAAGACAAGCAGATGGGATTTGACAATGCTAAGCCAACCTGCGTTAGCTGACCTTTTGCTCTCCGAGACACTCTTTATCCTCAGAAATCATTCTTTAAAGCAGTGCCTTTTCAATATCATACCTGCAAATAGAATACAACCCACATTCTCACCATCTTGCTACGCAATGCTTGTGCAAAATGTAACTTTAGTTTGTTTACATATTTGCAGCTCGCTCTCCTGCTAACTGGGAGACACAACTATGAAGTCAAACACAGGATCCCAAGCCCTGACAGGCTGAGACGAAGATGAGTGTTTCTTTTATGCTCTGTAATATGGAAATTAAAATGCACTGATCTTGCTTAAGCAGATAAATGCATTAAAAAGTGCTTCATTGCACTAAGAGCAACATTAACTTAGTGCTTCACCGCACTAAGTAGTACAGACAAGCTTTAGTATAGTGATCTCTTCTGACAAGGGGTAGTATAGATGTCCTTGTCTGTAAACAGTAAGTGCCCTTTCCTATGCTACCCACGTCTGAAGAAATCTTCATACTATGGCTTGTCTGTATTACTTGCATAAATTGGTGCAATGGAGCACACCATGTTCTTTATTTTGGTTTTAAGTGGTTAAGAAAAAAGAAAGTAAAGTGATTGCAAAGAAAGACATTTTATCAGTACGGTAAAAACTTCAAATGAAATGTAATACGCTGAAATTGAAGCATTCCTAAATTAGTATTACCGTTCCCCAACACACAATCAGAGCTGCTACATAATCTTACTTCACGGCATCAATTCTCTCTCTCTCTCAACCTTCATGCCACAATTTATCTCCAGGACTCAGCAGCACTGCTGTTGCTTGAAGTTATTGTAAAACATTAATTTCATCAGGGTTTTCCCCCCTTTGATTAAGCACAGTAGTTGAAACAAATATTCCACTTGATCAACTGCTTTCTACATTACACAGCCAGTCAGGGACCACTCAACCTAGACATTTTTATCTGTGACAAACATAATACACATCCTCTCCTCCACCTCCTACCCCAAACAACCACCACCAAAAAATTAATGCGGGGTGGTGTGCAGCTAACAAGATTTTCAGCGAACTAGACAAATCCCTGTTTCACAGTAAGCCAAACAGTTGTACTTCATAATAAAGTAAAAACGACAAACTGAGCTTGTAGGCTGTCATAAACAGATAGCTAAGGGTTAATGTCTCTTTCACCTAGAAAGGGTTACCAAACAACACCTGACCAAAGGACCAATCAGGAAACAAGATACTTTCAAATCTCAAGGGAGGGAAACCTTTATTTGTGGTTTTTGGGTTTGGCTTTGGTCTCTCTGGGTCCTGGACAGGACTAGAGGTGAAACCAGGTTTCTGCAATCTCCCTACTACAGTCTCTTATCTATTCAGAATAGTGAGTAAGTAAAAAGGCGGTTATAGTCCTTTTATTTGTTTTTTTCTTTATGTGCAAATATGTAGTCTGCTGGAAATATTTTAAATTGTATTTTTCCTGGATAAGGCTGTTTATCCATTTGTTATAAGCTAAAAGACCCTGTAATATTTCATCTTGATTACAGAGACAATTTTTTATGTTTTTTCTTTCTTTTTTATTAAAAGTTCGCTTTTTAAGACCTGTTTGATTTTTTTCCTAGTTAAGGCTCAAGGGGATTGAGTCTGTACTCACCAAAGAATTGGTGGAGGAGAAGGGGTTTGATTTACAGTATCTACCAGGAAACCTAGGGAGGGAAATGGTTTATTCCCCTTTGTTGTGAGACTCAAGGAATCTGAGTCTTGGGGTCCCCAGGGAAGGTTTTTGGGGGACAGAGTGTACCAGACACTGGAATTTCTGATTGGTGGCAGCACTACAGGATCTAAGCTGGTAATTAAGCTTAGAGGATTCATGCTAGTATCTCATTTTCTGGACTCTAAGGTTCAGATTTGGGAAAGAATACTATGACATAGGCTGCCTTGATGTGGCACTGCTTCATGGTGTAGATGTGTACTCTGATTCCAACAGAACAAAGAGACCTTAAAATAAGTATTAATATAAAAAGCTCAGTTTAAAATAGCCTTAAAAATCTAGACTTAAGGTTTTATTCTGTGAAGAGCACAAGATGACCTCCAGCCCCTCAAAACGTCCCAAAAATATATTTGTACATCAATTGAATACTATCTGGAAAAACTGTTTGAAATTTTACATACCCATGGTAATATTATTGATTTTGAAGTTTACCACGTTTTAAGTATTACTACCAGAACACTAGGCTTATCTGTCCAATCCAACCATAAAATTCAACGGAAATCTACTATAAGAGATGACATCATTTTGAAAGCTTGGTGAGGGTCTGCCTAAGGAGTATGCATGTCACATTTCTGAACTCCAGATCGTGCAGAAAAATTATTGTACTGGAATACAGCAAAAAGTGTAAAATTAGTTAAACCAGATACACTGTGTAATCATGTGTTATTTATGCACAAACAACACAATAGTTGATGGTCAGTGTCAACAATGGGGAAGTCCATACCTTGTTAAATTATATATCACTTTTATAAATCAGCCCCTCAGGCAAAAATCAAAGAAGCAAGATGGATCTTGCATGGTGCCCTAAAGGTCAACAGACTCTGACTTTAGTGGGCTAATGGAAACAAGAAGTTCCAGAGCCAAGAGCCCTCCTCTGAGGTTCCTGTACCCCCATCTCCAGACACTGAAATCTAGGGACGATCAGATAGAAAACCTCAGATGACTTTAGCCGAAATAGCAATACATGGTCAGAAATACAGGCTCCCAGGGGTATGTCTTCACTACCTGCCTGATCGGCGGGCAGCGATTGATCCAGCGGTGATTGATTTATCGCTTCTAGTCCTGAGCGCTGTCCCATTGACTCCTGTACTTCACTGCCACGAGAGGCTCAGGCGGAGTCGATGGGCAAGCAGCAGCAGTTGACTCACCACGGTGAAGATACCACAGTAAGTCGATCTAAGTACATTGACTTCAGCTATGTTATTCACATAGCTGAAGTCGATCTAAGTACATTGACTTCAGCTATGTTATTCACATAGCTGAAATTGTGTAACTTACATCGATCCCCGACCCCCAGTGTAGATCAGGGTCAGGTAACTAGGACCTAAACCATGAAGAGAATAATGGATCAGGTCAACAACCTAAATTACACCAGGAATCAAGAAAGAAACCAGTACTGTTTCTCAGAAAATTGATTCAGTATGGCATCTGTAGTTCTTCTAGGCAAACATACAGTAACATTCAGCACCAGCTTTAGCTTCCAAGTGACCCCCAAGATTAATCATATACGGAGTGCATTTCAGTAATCCAGTCTGAAGGTCATAAGAGAATAAATAACTGATAAAGACATAGAAAGTACAGTTAGAATCACCTTACTAGGCTCACAAGAAAACAAGTGCTTTGACTACAAAATCCATCTGACATTTTAGGGATCCAGAAACATCACTACATTGCAAACACCTTGATGAAAGGGTGCGTGAATCCATTCAATACTGAAGAAAGACAAGACCACAATCACCTCCATCCTGTCAAGTCTGAGATTCAGTCAACATGCCCACATCAGCCAGGAACTAGAAGAGCCTGTGTTCCCTGACGAAAAAAAACAAAAAAAACCCACGGTCATTAAAATGGCCTGGCTTCTGCATACTGATGGTAGCACAGACCATATCACCTCAGCAGGTGATTCCAGCTATGGACAAAGGTTAGGAGTCCATGCTGATCATTTCAGGCTTGTTCTCCGTTTTTGATACCATTTATCTGCCCATGGACCCTCACAGAGCCGAAAAAACTCCCTGAGATTGATATAGCATATATCCTCATTTACCCCTAATCCACTTTTGTGCAGGTTGCAGGGATTTATTTTGGCACACATCAACGCCTTGTTCTGCATGGATATGAGGCTGCTGGAAGAGATAATAGCCCATTTTCTATCATGCTCAAGCCAAATCCCACACCAAAATAGCATCACCACAACATTCTTAATAACCTTAATAACAAATTCAAAAGCTGATAGAACAATAATTCAGTTCTTGACCCATCTATTGAGATTGCCAATTAATGCCAAAGGCAATAGCCTTTTGGCTAAGTGAACACTCATCTGTTTATTCATGTATAAGAAATGAATAATAAAACATTTTCAGTAAGGATAGCTGTATTATATTTTTAAGTGGGAAATCAGAACTGAGTGAGAATAAAGATACATTTAGACAAGCAGTGGTTCTTTAGCAGTACCAGAAGAGCGCTTAATAAAGCACAACATGTGAAAGTGAATTCTCCTACAAAATGCACTCTCTTATATTTTTTTTTAATTCATATAGCTCATGGGCAGACATGGGTCTACTCCCTGTATTTCAAAAAAATGACCGTTGCTATCTACTTTGTATTGAGAGAAATGTTAAAGTGGCAAATTGTGTTAAGATCACAGCTATCTCACATAATATGTCTGCAGTATCTTTTATCTTAACTATAAATGTCACACTTCATCATGCTGCTGTCAGCTTCTTTTAATGTACTAAACTCTATTTTGTGTACAGAGAACCTAACATGATGTAACATAATTAAAAAAAGTTATCTTTCACACCATATTATCAGATGCCCACCAATACCAAACAAAAGAAATCCAAGGTCACAAGAGGAAGATGCATTCAAGAGAGAAAAAGTAGCAAATGTAGTTTTATCAGTTTCTTTTGATTCTTTTTCAATACTATGCTTATACAATAACTCCTCACTTAACGCTGTACTTATGTTCCTGAAAAATGCTACTTTAAGCACAACGATGTTAAGTGAATCCAATTTCCCATAAGAATTAATGTAAATGAGGGGGTTATGTTGCAGGGAATTTTTTTTCACCAGACGAAAGACTATATATATATAGTATAATACACACACACACACACACACACAGTATAAGTTTTAAACAAACAATTTAATATTGGTATACAGGGATGATGATTGTGAAGCTTGGTTGAAGTGGAGGAGTCAGAGGGTGGGATATTTTCCAGGGAATGCCTTGCTGCTAAATGATGAACTAGCAATTGGCTGAGCCCTCAAGGGTTAACTCTCACACTCTATAAGGCAGCAGGAATGGAGGGAGGGGAGACAGCATAGAAGACAGAGACAGAGACACACACTGTGTGTGTGAGAGAGAGAGATGCGCACTTCCCCTTTAAGTACACTGTCTTGTTTATTAGATCAGCTTTCTGAGACCGCAGCTGCTGCTGCTAGCAAGCTCCTTCTGTCCTGAGCCCTGTCGTGTGTCCCCCCTGCTCTATGGAAGATGGGATATGAGTGATGCAGGAGCAGGAGGGGAGGAGGACACCCTGACATTAGCCCCTCCTCTTCCTCCCCTCCTCCCCGCACATGAAGAAAGAGGGCAGGAGCAGCACATGGCAGTGGGAGAAGGGACAGCTGCAACTGCTAGCCTGCTGGGCAGCTACTGCACAGGGAACTTAGGGGAACAGGGAGCTGATAAGGGGAGCTCATAAGGGGGCTGACAGTCCATCCTGGTTCCAAGCCCCCACTAGCTAGCTGCAATGGGCTGCTCTTCCTGCAAGCAGTGGACAAAGCAGGCGGCTGCCAAACGACATTAGAAGAGAGCATTGCACAACTTTAAACGAGCATGTTCCCTAACTGATCAGCAACCTAATAACGAAACAACGTTAACTGGGACGACTTTAAGTGAAGAGATACTGTATTATGCTGTGCTTCCCTTGAAAGTTAGCCATTCAAAGCTAACTTTGTTCATGTCTTTGCTTGCATAGTGCAGGGAAATATATTACAGTATAGATTTTTTAAAAACAAACCTCAAGAAAAGAGTCAGCTAGATTTTAAAAGGCTATATTCTCATATTTGTAAACAAGTATTTAGGGAGTTGACTTCTATAAACCTTGATATCCCACTGCAGTTCCAAGAGGATACAATCAATATTCTTGACTTTTTATCCTAAACTGACATGTAGCATTCTTGGGGACTGTAGAAGAAGTACTGCTTTTCAAACCAGAGATTGCTGCATTTCAGTGATGGGTGAAGTGATTTCTATATATTATAGAGAGATGCAATTCTCTACGTAATTAATATCGAAGTTAGTCATCTATTAACAGACCTGCTTTTGACCCACTAGTTTTATCAAAATTAAGGCAAAGTGCCTGATATTTCACAGAACGTCATTTTATCTTGAAAGCATCAGAAAAATCAGGTGTGTTTTGGAGATTAAGAGAGTTTAAGAAATGAGGAACTTTCCACCTGGAACACTTTCCTAATGTTTGTTTGTTTGTTTATATTAACTCCAAATATTTTTTAATTGTTGATCTGGGTGGCAACAGGTACCTTGCAGTAACAATAGTAATTTGGGGAGGTTTTGGAGTAGGGACAAATTACTGGTAGCATCATTTACAAATAACAAGACGTTTCCACTATGCAGTCCATCCCTACCCTGACATGGTGTTTGCACACACTGCATGGCCCCTGAAGGAATTAGTCACAAAGGAGTAAATTAGCATACAGGAAGGGGAGAGCCACTCTGGGTATGGCTATACTGCAATAAAACACCTGCAGCTGCCCTGTGTCACCTGACTTGGGCTCATGGGGCTCAGGCTGCTGAGCTATAAAATTGCTGTGTAGACATGCTGGGGGGGAGGGTCCCACAGCCTGAGCCTGAACATCTACATTGCAATTTTATAGCCCTGCAGCCGGAGCCCCATGAACCCATGTCAGCTGACACAGGGCAGCCCCGGGTGTTTTCTTGCAATGTAGACATACCCACTAAGAGGCAAGAGGGTAGCCTGGGGAGGCAAAGCCCCATGATTTATTGTAATAAATCAACTTTATGTACCACACAATGCAACTCTTCTCCATGCGTGGGAGAGGAAGGAAGAAGATCCACTGGGGAGGCATAGAGTGTTCTATCCTTGCACATCTCATAAGCTCCACATAGCCTACCTTTAACTAAGCAGTTCCTAAACATTTTTTAAAACCTGAAGAAAGCTTGTGTCTCTATCCCTTCTTCTTGCAGATCTTGTCGAGGCAGCCAAGGCCTTGGCGGCAGCTGAAACTGTTTCCTCACCGACTGCAGCGTACGCAGACGCAGCGAGCAAAGAATGGCCGAAGTGTACTTTAGGTCATGCAGCCTTGCATCAGTCTGCTCCGCAAAGACCATTCCCATCAAACAGGAGATCTTGAATTGAGGCCTGCATTTCCTGGGACGAGCCCAGGAGCTGCACTTCACGACCACCGCCAATGCAACCACCCTAGCCACCAAGTTGGCCATATCCCACATCATTTGGAGGGAGCACCTCACTGCTGCAGTACCTCCCTCCATCGGGTACCAAACTCTTGGGCCAAGTACTGAGACAGGGACTCTTTGAAATTACGGAGGGAATCCGATAAGTTGAAGTTGTAGCTGCACAACAGAGCCTGGTAGTTCGCCATCCAGAACTGAAGGCTGGCCATTGAATAAACCTTCCTCCCAAAAAGGTCCAGCCTCTTGGCCTCTTTATTTTTGGTGACTGAACTTCTGTGCTCCTATTTATTCTTTTCACTGGTTTCAGAGACTACCAGCAAGCTTGGAGGCAGGTGAGTATATAAGTACTCAAACTCCTTGACTGGGACAAAGTATTTTTTCTCAGCTCTCTTGGAGGTGGGAAGGATGGATGATAGGGTTTGCCAGAGGGCTTGGCTATTTTTAAGACCCCATCATGCACTCATAGTGCAAAGCAGGCAGGGGTAGGTGCCGAGAGCACACAGAACAGGGTGTCCACCTGTTCAGTGATCTCCACTACCTCCAGGCCTAAGTTCTTGGCCACCCTTCAAAGCAGGGCCTGATGCTCTTTGAAGTCGTCCGGCAGGTTGGCACTCGAGGGCCCTACCTCCGCCTCATCTGGGGATGAGGATGACAACTGGACCACCGGGGGAGGCCCCAGAGCAACATCGCCGAGGGGAAGAGAGTTTTGGGGTGGGCACTCGCTCCTCTACCCTGACCTCTGAGTGCACTTTGCACACTGATCCTGTGTGCCACAAGTGCCGTCAGCTGTTGCCCCGAGGCAGCAGTCGACAAACGGTGTGAAGGGGGTATTGGCATCAGAAGCATGCTCCACACGCTCCAGTAAGGCCACTGTGCTGGCCACTAGCCATGTTGCCAAGATGGCATCACAGAGGTTGACTCAGCCTCAGATGCCCGATCACACCGGTGATGCCTCGGCGAGGCACTCAATTCCCTCTCCGTGCTGGAGGAATCCCCTTCCAGTGACCACAGTGTGGCTGTCGATGCCTGCATCTGGTGGCTAACAGTGGCCACTGGAGACTGGCGTTTTGAATAAGAGGATCGAGCTGGGGACGGGTGGACCAGTACTGCAACAGAGACCATTCCCATGGTGCAGAAGACAGGGGTCTGCACCAAGACGACAACCATGGGAGGGTAAATGGTGCCAGCAATATAATGACCAACGCCTCCCCCTAGGAAATCCACGTTGAGAGGACAGCGATCACGGTGCCGGTGATCTAGGGTGACTTGCAGAGGACCTGGGTTGCAAAGCTGGAGATCTGCAGTATGGAAACAGAGAGCATTGTCTCGGTTCTGGGGATCGGCAGCGCTCACTTGCCGGCAGGGGGAGGAGCTTGACAGCTGGCTTGCCCTCGTAGGGAGCCTTTGCCGCTTCCTGTGACACACAAGGCGCCAGCGGCACTGGTAGAGGCCTCTTCTCTCTGGGTGCTGGGAAAGCCTGGAAAGTCATCGGCCTCGCCACAAGCCTGGGTCTCCTACAGCTCCCGGGAGAGCTCCTTTGGGGAGCTAGGGGCCCCCATTGGGGAGGTACGCCCATGTGGCTCTGGTGTGGCCAGGTGACTCAAACTGGGTCCTTTTCCCAGTACCCTGAGACCTTTCTTGCTTGGTGCTGGGAAGCTGTCTTTCTTGGACTTCTTTCTTGCCCGATGCCAGGAGTTCGCTACGCACCGAGGCCGAAGTGCTAGGGGTAGAGTCCAGCTGGGAAGGCTCAGAAGACTGGCAGAAAGCAGTCTCCATGAGGAGGGCCTTCAGACGGATGTCATGCTCTTTCTGGGTCCTGTATCTAAAGTTCTTACACATGCGACTCTTGTCCTTCATATGCGATTTCCCCAAGCATTGCAGGCAACTGCTATGGGGGTCACTAAGAGGCACAGGCCTGCTACAGTCAGAGCAGAGCTTAAAACCTGGAGACCGGGGTATGCCCCACCTGGGGCAGAGGTTTTGGAACTGTAACTTCTTCCTACATTACTTAACAACTACTTAAACTCTAACTACTATAAACAAACTATTTACAAGGCCCTAAGGATCGAATACAGTAGAGATGAAACCGCTCGCCTTTGGTAGGCAGGGAGGAGGTGCTCCAACTAATTACCACAGGTGGTAAGAAAGAACTCAGAGGCTGTAGAGCTGGCAGCGCCTAATATACCGATGCAGGAGTGCAGCACTCAAGGGGGCACCACAGCCAACCCTACAGATACCACTACAAAGGCAAAAATCTTTAACAACCGCGTACGAGGGCGCGCACACACTTAGAATGGAATCAAGGTGAGCAAGCACTAGAAAAATTTACAAATTATGAAATTGGAAACACAGATAAAGTCATATAAAACAACTAGGGATGTTGATTAATCGCAGTTAACTCACGTGATTAACTCAAAAAAATTAATCGTGATTAATCGTACTGATAAACAATGGAATACCAATTGAAACTTATTAAATATTTTTAGATGTTTTTCCACATTTTCAAATATATTGATTTCTATTACAACACAGAATACAAAGTGTACAGTGCTGACTTTATATTATTTTATTACAAATATTTGCACTTGAAAAATTATAAACAAAAGAAACTGTATTTTTCAATTCACCTCATAAAGTACTGTAGTGCAATCTCTTTATTGTGAAAATGTAACTTACAAATGTAGCTTCTTTTTTGTTACATAACTGCACTCAAAAACAAAACAATGTAAAACTTTACAGCTTACAAGTGGACTCAGGCCTACTTCTTGTTCAGTCAATCGCTCGGACAAACAAATTTGTTTACATTTATGGGAGATAATGCTGCCTGCTTCTTATTTATAATGTCACCTAAAAGTGAGAAGAGGCATTCCATGGAAGTTTTGTAGCTGGAGTTGCAAAGTATTTACATGCTAGATATACTAAACATTGTATGCCCTTCATGCTTCAGCCACCATTCCAGAAGGACATGCTTCCACGCTGATGTGCTCGTTAAAAATAATGCATAATTAAATTGTGACTGAACCCTTTGGGGAATTGTACGGCTCCTCTTGTTTTACTTGCATTCTGCTATTATTTCATGTTAAGCATTCTCGGATGACGACCAACACATGTTATTTTCACAGCAGAATCTGACAAAATGTAAGGAAGTACCAATGTGAATTTACAGCTCTAGACCCAGGGTTTAAGATTTGAAGCCCGTCAAATCTGAGCGGGATGAGGTGTGGAGCATTCTTCAGGAAGTCTTAAGAGCAACACTCCGATGTAGAAACTACAGACCTGAACCCAAAAAGAGAAATTCACCTTCTGCTGGTGGCTCTGACTCAGATGATGAAATGAACTTGAGTCGGTCCGCCCTCTTTGGACTGTTAGCAAGCAGAAACCTGTCAACCGCTGGACACATGTCCTCTGGAACGGTGGTTGAAGCATAAGGGAGGCCGGCTCTGGCTTTTTGCCACCCAAGTAAAAAAAAAAAACAAAGAAAAACAACTGTGAGGCAGCGGAGCGGCAGAACAAAAAAAAAACGTGCAGAAGGTGGCCGGAGCCTGAGTGCAGGGGGACTCCTGGCGCTGCGAACATGCCCAGACAGCGGGGGGGAGAGGGAGGGGGGGGGAGAGAGAGGGGGGCAGCCAAGGCTTCCGCCGCGCTGCCTGCTGGGAGGGCTCTGCGCCCGCTTCCAGCTCGGTGGGGAGGGAAGGACAGTGGGCTTGACCTGCCGGGGCTTGCTACCAACCTGCGCACCAGCTGGGGCAGAGGAGGGTCCAGCCTGCTCCCAGCAAGGAGCTCCCCTCTTCCGCACCGCCACCCCCTACAGGGCGGCTGGAGCAGCGAAACCAAAACCTCGGGCGGCCGAAGCATCGAAGAAAAAAAAAAAAAAGGGATTCAAGGGAATGCCCCTTAGAATCTGCTGCCCCAAGCACGAGCTTGCTCGGCTAGTGCCTGGAGCCAGCCCTGATGAAGGGACATATGGATCTTTAGTGTATCTGGCACGTAAATATCTTGCGATGCCAGCTACAACAGTGCCATGTGAATCCCTGTTTTCACTTTCACGGTGACACTGTAAACAAGAAGCAGGCAGCATTATCTGCTGCAAATGTAAACAAACTTGTTTTTTCTGAGCGATTGGCTGAAGTAGGTGTGAGTGGACTTGTAGACTCTAAAGATTTACATTGTTTTATTTTTGAATGCAGTTTTTTTTATATATAATTCTACATTTGTAACTTCAACTTTCATGATAAAGTGATTGTACTACAGTCTTTGTATTAGGTGAACTGAAAAATACTTTTTTTTTTTTTTTACAGTGCAAATACATGTAATCAAAATTAAATATAAAGTGAGCACTGTATACTTTGTACTGTGTTGTAATTGAAATTAATATATTTGAAAATGTAGAAAACATCCAAAGATGCTAAAATAAATTGTATTCTATTATTGTTTAACAGCACTATTAATCATGATTACTTTTTTTAAATCGTTTGACAGTCCTAAAAACAACCTCATTCTACTCCTGTAACTCTGTCCCCTGAAGAGCTGGAATCTGTACGTTAAACCCTGGCCCCACCGCAATCAGTGGAATTTATACCCTGACAGAGTATCCCATAATCAAACACACATTTTAATACCATCAGTGGCTCCAATGATCTCATTATGCACCTGGCCTATCTTACACTACAGTGGCATTTACACTGCAGTAGTCATTTTTACATCTCTAAAACAAACTACTTCTGCTTTAAAGATCATGTGCAGTTACTGGAAAAACACACTAAAAGTGACCACATTCCGGGCAAAATATAAATTATAGACAGCATGTATATATTCACACATGTGTGTGTGAGATGTGAGAAAGATGAGGATTAGTTCATAGAAGAGTGCATATGTCCTGTTGTTCAGGCAAAGGTTTGGCAATTTTCTGGATCTTGTTTAGCCCCAGAAGTCCACAAGACTCAACATATTCATGAGACATGTCAGCTCAGAGCCTTAACAGGGCTAGATAGAAGGCAGTGTGGTCATATGTATAGTTAGATATCCAGTATTTCAAACACATTCCAAACTCCATACCAAATAATGTTAATCCAACATTACAATTCAGAAACCAAGCAACCAAAAATAAAGAGTTGCAAAGTCACAGGTAAAAGTGCTTTCTTCAGTCCATCCCCTCCCCTTGTATTTATGGGCCTCTTTTTATTACTGTACGGAATAACACATACAATACCAACTCAATTATACGAATAATAAAACTATTATGTGTATTTCATACCTGCACTTCTTAGGTTAGGATCTAGGTCTGGCATCTCTTTAGAAGCTTCTGGACTAACACTGTAGATAGATGCTCCCGCTTCACTGACAATGCTACGAAATAGAATAGCAAGCAGTTAAAAATGCACAGCTGACAATAAAATCAACTTGAGATAGACAAGACTTCACTTCATTAAGAAATGATTTTTTTTGCCTTTTTCCAAATTTTTAAAACACATTTTTTAAATATTCTGGATGAACTGAATACTAATAAAAGTGAAGGACAAATATCATTGGCCACAGTGAGACAACAGTACGGACACTGTGAAAGCACCTCCAGTTCTGCCAGTGCGCCTACTCCTTGCCTGGCCTGTAAAACCTCTGCTCTTTCAGTGGTAGGTCTCCGAGTACACACTGCCCATCATGCCAAGCTCTACAGTATTCTGTGATGTTGAAAAATGGTTGAGACACTATTCACTTGTGACCAATCAGGAAGTCAGATTTCCTCAAACAAAAAATACTAGTTGGTAATTTAGCTGGACCACTTATCTCCTGTAAACACATTTAGAATATGATATTAAATATATATATAAGGCTGTGAGTCTTTCACAGAGGTCACTTTCTGGGACCTCGATGACTTCTGCAATGGCCAGGGTGGCTGACCCCAGGGCCACCCAAGCTACACCAGCTGCTGTCGGGTGGCCCAAGGCAGCTGGTCCCGGGTGCTGCCCCAGAGCTGCAGTCCAGGAGCAGCACCAGGGCCCCGGGCTGCCCTCATCTCCCAGGAGCAGCAGTGGAGCCCTGGGCTACCACCTCCCCGTGGAATAGCAGCGTCCGTCAGAGCGTGTCTCCCCCCACCAAGGAACAGCAGCAGCGTCCACTAATTTAAAAGTGACTTGACCAGAAATTCAAGGACACAATGATTTATTGATACTCATCAAAATGTTATTTTACTAGTCCAAGTGAGCTCACTTTGGTTTCATTGTGCACTTGGGAAAATATCACCCATAGTTTTAGATGGTTCAAAAATTCACATCTAAAGAGTAAACAAAAGTAAAACTTAGGAAACAACAACTGAAAGAGCATGTTTGCTTTTCTCAAGCATAAGGAATTTTATACTCCATTCATGCAAAACTGAAACGTTGTCCTACAACATGTTTTTAATTAGAAAAATATATGGAATGCACTCAGGTAAAGCACGTATCATTTTAATGAGATTTGCATTCAAAGATGTTTTTGTATGTATGCAGTGATCCCCATTGGGCACTCCGGATCTGAGATTCCGAAGGCAGCACAGCTTCCACCTAGCACAAAACCACCCCAAAGAACTGGCATTCAGAACTGAGACTGGAAAATCTAGACGTAAAATAAAACAAATTATCCAGAGTATAAGTATAGGGCCATGCATTCCAGAAAAGCAATTCCAAAAACATGATTGGTTCATCCAGCCTCAACCAAGGTTTTACAGACTTATTAATACCTCTCTAGTTTTATTTCATTTGGTTTTAGTTGCACCAAAGCGGTTATCCAAGTGAGGCTGACACATACACTCTAATATGCTTTATCTTGATCACAAAAATACTATTATAGCAAGTAAAAGAGTTTTGTTTTGGCTTTTTATACCAGTTTAAGTTAATTGCTCAGCTGCCCAATTGCAAGGGTCTATCTTTACCATTACTCAGAGCATCTAGAGTCAAATTCAGACCTGGTATAAGCTGAGATAATTCCTGGAGACTTCAGTGGGAATCATGTTTGCTTCCTCTCTGCTGAATTAGATCCATATTTTTTTTTTAACTCTTCTCAACACATGAAAGTTGTTTTTTACAAGATTTTTCAAGAAAAAAGGGGTGATTGGTTAAATTTTCAGAAGAGCATAAATGCCACCTAAGATGGACTTTCAAATCACTTTTGAAAACGGGCCAATTTTTTATCTATTATGAAAAGCTGCACTGGTTAATATTTGGATTTGTTGGGGTTTTCAGTTAAATTTTTTTAAATATCTTTTTTTTTTCTTTTTTTTTTCTGTATTTTGCTTAAAAATACTGGACAAAACAAAAGGGTATCCTTTTTTTCTGGGCATTTCTGAATACCCACCACATTTTTGGACAGTACAAAATAGCAATTATATAATTAATATAAAATAATTACATATTGAAAACTAATACATTGTAAGAAATAATATATAAACAACAAACAATGCCACGGATACACAAAATACCCACAATGTGTGGGAAGTGGCAGGCCTTATATGTGCTATCACAATATACTGCTTCCTAATGGTTTCATCAACAAAACGATGGGTAAAGTTTATAGAATATACCTTCCCACTGATGATATAATCCATCCTAGAGATGTTTCTCCATATCCTCATCCAACTTTTTAAAGTTACAAAATATACACATCTGAAGCTCACTTGAACACAAATTACTCACTACATAATCCTTCAATTTATGTTTACTAATTACACCGCTATTATTGCTTATTGCTTAGTACATAAAGCCTTATGTGGTGTGCAGGTCTCATTTACGGTTACTAAAGATGCATTTTAAATGTTAAAACCAGGGTTGCTCTTTAAATGTATTGCACTAGCACCACCTGGTGGTGTTCTATTTCCTTTGTTAACATTGCTTACTACATTCTAAATAAATGGGAAAGCCTGTCTAACCCTGGCAGACATAAGGACAGACACATTTCACTTCGTTTTTATTTGATCTCTTTCTATTACAACACTTATATTTTCTCTTTTTCTTAATTTTCAAGGAAATAAAAGGAATAGGGGGAAATTAGCACATATGAATCCAAAGAGAGTTAAATTTGCTCCAAACTCAAAATAATTTTATCATATAGCTCTTTTACATAATTACTACTTCACCCATGTTTGTGCATATAGACAATAAAGTTTTCAAAAGCACCTAGTGACGTGGATGCCTAAATCTCATTGAAAGGCAATAGGACTTAGGCACTTTTGAAAATTTTATCTAATATGCTTAACCATCCATACCATACACGTTAAAATAATATATATCTGTATTTATACTTTTAGAATTGACAAAAATTGATATTGCTTTATAATTCTTCTGCAAATCTCAATTACGTTTATTAACATTGTATTACACTCTAGTCTTTTGCCTAAGATCAAATGCAATACTGGATTCATAAGCTATAAAACAGAGAGGGGACATCTACATATTCGGCCTCTAAGGAGGATTTTCCCATCCTAATTACAATGATCCTCCCACACTGATGTGGCAGAACTGCTGTGCATAAATACAACTTCTTGTAGTTGCCTTATAAAAACATTACTAGCTATAAAACAATAATGGGACAAAGAAGGTCAGAATCAATAAGCCACCTTTATACATTTGGGGTGAAATCCTTGACCCAACGTAGTTAATAGAAGTCTTGCCATTGACTAAAAATGATGTAACCCAAAACAGTGTTTTGAGGCTGAAAGTTGCATAATTTAATTTCTAAAATATAAAAGTATCATGATTAATTATTGCACTTATGAGATTGTCTGGGAAACTATTAAACTATCATATAAGCCCTTCATTTATCTTCTGGTGGCAGCAGCAGGCAAGACCTCTGCAAAGGGCTGAAACACTGGTGAGCCCTACATTGACTGAGTAATCTTACTAGCTAGGAGAAGTGGTTTAAATATTATAGAGGACATAAAAATAATGGAACTCCAGGACTGGAAAATCCAGAAAGGATAGAAGCAGACTGTTAGGTCAGAGAGACTGTGAAACTAAATTCAAATAATAAATTCACTGTCTCTCATCGGCCAGAGATACTGCCCAAGCAGAAAAGGAAAACGAAGGCATGTTGTGCAAGAAAAATCTATTAATAGGTGTTTGTTGAATAATACAAAGACAACTGTAATTTAGCCTGGAAACACACAAAATTTTAGGTCTGTGCGTCAATCAAACTAAAAGATCAAATTATTATTCAGAATTTTAATAGTGTGTATAGTTAGAGGACTTTTCAGCATTATGAATATTTTGTTTATAGAAGAAACGGTTTTCATTCAGCTTTTACTTAAATATGAAACTACATGCTGTTTATTTTTCATTCTGTTTTTATTAATTGTTATATACTGCACAGCAAAGATGACTTATATTAGATCATTCTTTTTTGTGCTGTATTAAAAGGCCACTTGTCAGGTCAAAGTCACAGCAGAAATCCTGTCCTCAGTCACACCCGTGCAATCCCATTGTTATCTGGTGCAACATCTTGAATATGCATGGATAGTATGCAAGGGTGCTATGTGTCCTCCTTTAAGAGAACACAACAAAAGCAAGTGATGACGCTATCACTTCCTGACCCAGATTCAGCAGGTACTTCCCTTAACCAAACATAACACATGCAGGGAAATAAATAAACAAACAAGAAAATAGAGCCAGATTATGAGTTCCTCAAATGAGAATCCTTGAGTACAGGTGGGAGGAGAGATGCAGCAACATTCATAAAGAGCACTAGAATGAGAGAATGGAGAACAGAGTATACTATAATTAGACAGAAATAAAAATGTGGAAAAAAAAACAGTAATAAACTTGCATCACACACTTAAAGCTAAATTTAAAAACAGACCTCAAGACAATCTATCACTTTGCATCATCAAATGTGACTGCTGATATAGATAGCCAGCTAACTCATTTTTAGATGTGATCAGATAATTTGACATCTAAATGTGTGCAAAAAGGCAGGAGAAATTATTTGCATAAGCACCTGCAAAATAAATGAGACAAAGTAATAACAATGAGTCTTTTAAATTAAGATTCTTTTTGCTATATATTTGTATCCAGCAGCTTCAAAACACACATAAATAACACGTAGTAAGAATCTTCAGATACCTCAGATCAGTTAAGCTACAAACAGCCATACAAAAACCCCTTGACTGACCTCTTCATTTAACTCATTGTCAGAGAAGACATAGAACCTGAAATTCTCCTCACAATAGGAGTGTATTGTAATTCAAAGCGATGCACAACTTGTGAGTATTTGTATCCATCTTTGTATTCACTAGTACCATTACAGGCAAAATTTACAGTAAAATGTAGCATTCGACTCAACAGATGTGATATATATCATTCATTGTCAAGATACAGAATGCAAGCAACAACAGATGTGCAAAACCTTCAGGATGTAGAAATTACGCATCACCTATCATCATTACTTGGGAAACTGACCAATCAGTGTTCCAACACTTCAACAACAAACCACAATCTATCAGATTGGAAAGTTATCATAATCAAACAAGTGTCAAGGGCTGAAAGACTTGATGAAAGATAATTTATCAATATGCTTTCTTAAATCCACCAGAAGATAATCTGAGGATAAAGCCCCACTACACCAAATGGAATTCTTTGAATATCATGAACATGTACAGATTCACTTTATTTCTTTGGGAAAACAGCTGCAGCATCCTTGGCCTCAGAGCCAGTAATAATGATCATTTACCACCTTAAAGAATCAAATTGAAACACGTTGCAGATTTAATACTTTAGTGGAGCTCTGTTAACTGGTTATTATCTTTATCTCTACATATCCACAGACAGTTCTTTCATCACATCATTTGTCAGTTTACATTCCAAATACAAACAATTATACTGTGGTGTGTTTAAACACAAGCCTGATTTTACAGAACCATCCACAATATGTAATGATTTTTAAAAATTGCTCTGACCGTTTTGAGATTATTTGTACATATATTGGCTTGGGTTCTGGGTATACATTAACATTAGGCATCTTTTGCCATAATTTTGGGGCTAATAGTTTCTCTATTCTTCCCCTTAGAGCAAAAGCAAAAGCAAAAGGTATTTTAAGTAACGTTAATGTTTTTATTCTTTGCTGCAAGACACTTTCACCACCTGATACCACACTGCAGGAAGTTATCCAGCTTGCCTAATCAGTGTATAACCTTACAGTTGTTAATAAATAGTGATCTCAGACACACTTTCTAAAAGCTGCAAAAATAAATCTTTCAAGCTAATGAAGGGCATGATCCTGAAATATACAAATCCTGAATTGTCCCTATGTGCCCACACAGTGAAGTCAACAGAGCTCTGCTCAGATGCAGGTGTCTAAGTTGTCTCAAACTGCAAGACTGTGGCCCAATACTATTTTTGTAAAACAAATTCACAGTCCAAATACCGGTATATAGTCACTACACTTCTAAAACTCAATTTTCCCATTCATTGTTTCGTACAGTAATGAAGCAACCGTAAACTTTCATCTTACTGTTATAACTTGTTAACTGGAAGGTCCTGAATAATCAACATTGTCACCCTCACTTTTTTTTGCAAATTCTAACAGTCTTTTTATATGTTATAGGTTTAATGATAGTGTGTATTTTCCTTTTAAAGAGAAAAGGCATTTATGTGTTGCACATAAAGAGCTGAGATTCTGGCCTCCTTTACAAACATGCAAACTTGTAGGCACTCCAGTGAAGTAAATGGAATTAATCTAAATTACTGCCAATGTAACAGAACAGGATATGACCCACAGTGTTTGCTTTTAGTAAAAATGTCATTTAATCAAGTTAAGGCCAAAATGTACTACCTCTGAATTCTTTGCAAATCTAAATAACTCCCTGGCTTTACAGAAAGCTTTGGGTGCACAAGTAACGCCTGAGTGGTCCCTCCCTCAGAACCTACCTTTTCAAGTCAAAATTATTTCTGAGCAATTTCAGATCTGCATCATCTTCATGTACAAATGGAATGTGCATGCATATGCTGCTGTATCTAATGTTTGCCTCCCTCCTAGTTGACCTTGCTTGACTTAGACTGCTAGAACACTTCACCTCCTGACAAAGCCAACGTGTCACTCCATTAACTGGCAGAGGCTGCAGTCAGTACAATGCACTCATCAGACTCCCTTCTCAGGCTCTGGAGACTGCAGACATATGACCTTCATCTGACATGCTCAACCTCCTTTGGCTAGGGGTTGGGAACTGAAGTCTCTGCCTACTCTTCAGAATGCTAAACTTGCTAATGTTTTTCTAAATGTACCTCTGCCCTTGTGATAACTGCTTTCAGACACTCAAGACTGTGTTGCAATTTTAAAAGCATATTTGAAACAGAGAGCAAAATGTTTAAAAATAACCCCCTGTCACTCACTCACTCTTTTTAATGCTTGAAAATAAATAATTCTCCCTATGAGGAAAAGGCACTTTCAGGCTACGCCAATATGTTCTTCATCCAGATTTAAATCTGCAGCTTGAGATCCATCAACATCTTTGAACATTCTATATATTAAGCACTGTAAATATTAATTTACAAATATACATTTTTTTGCATCAAGACAAAGGAACTTTTTTATGCTGCATTAGAGAAAAAAATGCTACAATTTCAAAATATATTCATTCTGCATGCCTGCAGAGAGAGAACTGATTTCAATGCTTTCCTCGATAAATTTTATCATCTAGTTTGAACAGGAAAATAGAGAGAACTTGAAAGTTGATTTCAATTCTTGCTTAATAAGTTTATGAATTCTCCTAAAACAGTATGTAAATGGAAGCTTTCACTACAAACAGAAGCATCATGGTAGATATAAGGTAAAGTAAATAATTATCTGAGCCCAAAATATGCAAGAAAAAAAAATCCATGTCAGCCTCTCTCTTCACATAAACAATTACGGTAGTTATTTAGAAAGGGAAAGGAGGCACAACATCTAGATAACATCCACCTGGCATTAAGTCATATGAACAATTTTAAACTGGAATTACTCAATTACTCAAAATCAATGTAAGTTAACTATTTCGCCATCTAATTTTGAAATAAACATGCCCTTTCAAATAAAGGCAACTTCTTTTGAATTCCCTCTTGAAAACAGAGTTAACACCAGGCAAACAAAAATAAATGTACTATAATATGTATTGCGCGTGCACACACACACGAACACATCATTTATGTCTAATTTTATTTATTTTGCTAACCTTGGGACCTTTTAGAATAACTCAGACCTCAAATATTGGAGATATTTATGGATCTTCTCACATTCTTTAATGTTATCGAAAGCTTACTTTACAATAAATTAAGAGAAAACCAAGAAAGTCAGGGAGAGTTCACCTACAAATGTTTGCAGTCAAACCTCTGAACATGCATGAAATACAAAATGCAATTACTGAAATAATTCTCTTAAAAGGGCACCTCCTCTCCCCTCCAAATTGACAGGATGACATTCGCACATTTTTAAAAAACCACATCCTTTCAGACTCTTGCTGGCCTGTACCTAAGAGTGAAACCAAAATGCTGATTTTGCATTCTAAGAGCATCCTGTAAAGTACTTAAATGTAATGAAAAAAGGTATTTTAAGTATTAGAGCAATTTTGTTCAGAGATATGTAACCTGATCTCTTCTTTGTTAATATGGAATGGTTTTCAGAAACATGGGTGACACTTGTGACACTCGCATTAGCAAACAGGTTTTCCTGAAACAACACATGAAAGTTTGGAGAATATAGCACACCTCTGCTAAACTTCTGATTTTGAGGAATTTGAAAGTTTCCTAGATAAAGTCAAGTATCAGAGGGGTAGCCGTGTTAGTCTGGATCTGTAAAAGCAGCAGAGAATCCTGTGGCACCTTATAGACTAACAGACGTTTTGGACCATGAGCTTTCGTGGGTGAATACCCACTTCGTCAGACGCAGTTTCCTAGATAAAGTCGTTCATTGGTTACTTTACAAAACAAAGTAACTAGTTCAGGATTTTCTCATCTTATTTTTTCAATTAGTATTTCTATTTGAAAAACAGTGCAAAATTTTTTTGCACAATATTAAAAACAGCAAGTGAGAAGGTTGTATGAAAAGTTTTTATTTACTACCATCAGAATTAAATGGATTAAATAAACATTACTGAATATTAGAGTTAAATAAGATTAATTCCTTCCCATTTTGATGTAAGGCTAAGAATCCATAATTTAAGTAAGACCTCTAGCTTACTAAACTAATGTAACAAACTGTACAATTATGACACTGGAATCCTCTATTCATTCATCTATGAACCATGCCCTCAGCACATCCCTGTAAAGAGAAGAACGATCTGATATCTGTCTTCAACTTGTCTGAAAACGATGACATTTTTCAGTATGAAAAGGGTCCAAATGGCAGGTGTCAAAGAGTTTTAGCTTCACACGTGGTGCTAGGAGGCAGAAAAAACAACAGCAGCGTGTGGTCATGTCAGAGTTATACAGTAGCCGCTGTACGAGTGCATATCTGAAAAGAGCAAACCTCATAGTCTGTTAAATCAATCTAGTGCCAGATGCTGTTATCAGAACAAAGCTGGTGCTATGGATTCACCCCAGGAGAAATAAACATCCCAAGTCAGGAGCGAAAAGCGAAGACCTAGTATGGCACCTCTCGAGCCTAAAGGTGACAGTTACCTGCATGTGCCCTTATTGTTTTTATTGACAATTTGTGAAAACAGGTTCTGTCATTGCTCGTAAGGCAGTCTGACTTGAAGCCCCTCTCTCTGTTACAAACGCTTACGTAAATATGAGCTTTCATACCTAAACTCTACTTCCAAGTTAATCATCCAACTAAAGCCATACATCTATTTGGCTTTTACTTTCAGAGTTAAATACTGTAGTAAAGGAGAATTTTAGAGATGGAATTTTAACCATTTTTCTTTCAATCCCCTCCACTCATTTTGCCTAGGCTCTGGAAAGGTAACATGGGATAATACTGTCATACACTGCCTTACCTAAACAAGTGGGTCAGTAAAGAATGGAATCAGAGCAAAGTTTCAATTTTAACTTTTAACTTCTTCAGCTTTGCGAATTTCATTCAGCGTTAGCCATTAAAATACACAATAGCTCTTAAAAAAAAGCCCCTTCCAAACAGGATATATGAACATTCACACAATAGAACATGTATTCACACATTTAAAAATACTCTGAAAAAATTACTCATTAATAGTCAATTAATATAACTCAGCAATTATAATTGGAAGAGAGCAAGAAAGATACTCAAAGGGCCTCAGGGTTGACATTATGAATAAAGGCCTGAAAATTTCATTTCAAAATGTGACACCTCCAGAGACTGATATACCTTGTATTAATTTTACAATTCAAGGTCCGGGCCTGCAAAATCTTAACACATTCTTAGCTTCATGCAACTGACTAGTCCCAATGACTTCACCAGGACAATTTGTGTTTGACAAGGGAAACACATTCTCAGGTATTTTCAGGAACAGGGACCAAACAAGATTCCATCTAGATTCCCATATCATAAAAGCTACCCAACCAGTGAGAATATAGGCAGTCTCTGGTCAAGAGAAGACAAGTGCAAGGAAAATGCAGTGTGTAAATGCTCAGGTTTAATATATATTTATGTATGGAGGGATTTTTTTGTTTGTTTGTTTTTTAATGCACTTATCTATATTCTAAATAATCAGTTAATCTAAAAAGAAATTAACCAAAACATTATTAGATTCTGCCCTTCAGTGAATCAATTTACTCAATGAGACGATCAAAACCCTTCCAGACTAATGAATCCCACTCATATGCTCATCACTGTTCTTCCCAGATCAGAAAAACCTGGGACAGCAGGATGGGCCTTGTAGAAGCCAACAGAACACGAGAGGCAAGTTTCAGAGCAGAAGCCCTATCACTAACAATGTTCTGCTGGCAGTTCATTCTCAGTTAAACCAGGAGGATCCCAGCCCACGCACCATCCGTTATGGTGACATCAACTGGAGTGGTAAGACGCACAGAGAGAGAATTGCTGTCTCAAATAGCATATTCTTACAATTCAGGAACAGGAAAGGAACCTTTGTTAACTTGACTGTTTTTATTACTATTGCTGTTGGGGACAGTTGTCCATTACAAATGGCCTTGCAGCAGCATAGCACACTTCCATACAATACTGTACAGCTTGACCCCTGCAAATCTTTCCTGGCATAAACAACCCTTGCCCAAGTGAGTTGCTGTATTGAATAGTCCTTACTCATGCAAATAGCTATAATTTTTGAACAAGCCAGAAAAAAAACTGGATTATTGCAAACCTATCCAATGATTCCCCCCTGATATGATCAGTAATAGCTCAAAGGTAAATGAAAAAAAAAGCTTCCCCACACGTAGTACTGTGGGTGCTGTAGTCAATTCTTCCCAGTTTACCCTAGCCAAGAACAGAGGCAACCAAGGTGTCCCTTTGACCCTTGTCTACTGAGAAATAAGCCTGCTCAGGGCGTGAATAGCAGGGTCATTATTTAAAATTTAATAGGCCTACTTGCATTAGCAAGGATTTTCAGAATAGAGCCTTTATTCTATATTGCATCCTTCCTGCAAATTGTACGTGTAAGGATTCAAGTTTGAAATCCTTCACTCACATGCCAGATAGTGTCTGGATATGTTGCACTGGTAACTTTTAAAACTTTCTTTCTAAGCATCCACTGCTACTATTAGTTGTGATTTTCTCTTGGGGCTCTATATCCTTGCTTCCTGGCATAACACACATACAGTTCCCTATAGCAATAAAATTAAATAAATAAAAGAAAAAGCCAGAAGATAATTAGAGAGAGGGGCGAGATGGAGCCTTCAGCACTCTTAACAGCATAAAGTAAAGTAGATGAAGCCCATGTTGGCCTTTCCATGTGTTCAGGAAGAAAAAGAAGCCTGTCCAAAAACCTCTTTATTTTGATATATTGGGCAAGACATCCATCTTTGTTTATTTAGAATAAGAGCCAGGTCCTCAACTAATTAATTCGTTAATGCATTTCACAGAGGAACTCAAATTCAGTCAGATCCAACAGTGCATTGAACCAATGTTGTATAGGGGGAGTGAACTTATTCAGACAAGCTGTAAGAATATGCTTTTTAGTTGCCCTGAGGAACTGTTTTTGTTCGGAGGCCAGATAATTCAGATAGAGTGAATGTAGTTACTTATACTGGACAAGAGGTTGGTGCTTAATATCATGTTAATTCTCCTGAAGACTTAATCCACAGAGTGCAGCAATAACTGGACAAGACTACAACATATGGATCAAAGTGCCTCTTGGAGAGTTGCACCTCCAGCAATTGTCATTTTCTTTAACACTCATTCTAAATATTCTGGAAGGAGCCCAACAAGGATTTTAGTGTGGATTCTATAGCCTTGGTTCTTAAGAAATACTGGCCTGCAGATTTGCTTTTCTGATTCAGGCTTTAACCTACTACTTTTACAATAATTTGATCTCATGATGGTATCCAGCAAGATCTCCTTATCTTTTTACCTTATTTAACAAATAAAATACCAGAGGATACTTTCTAGTGTTACCTATTAGAACGTTGTGGAGTATCTGGGACTTTCCACAAGGGAAACCCACAGCAGTTTTAGGTTTCTTGCAGGGAGATCACAGAGTTTAGGGCTTCTCCATGATCTATAGTTGAATGGAAGATATTACAGAGAAACTGGGAGTAGGAGGAAAAGCTTATATAACATGGTAAAAGGTGTGGTTAATTTTTCTAGTGCTGATCTTGATGTTATCTGTTGCCTCTCTTACAGGTAGGATACATGTGGAAAGTTCTGTCTTTTCCATTTCATAGGCTAACAGCCTCCTGCTTTTATCCTCTGACTCAAAATACTTCTGATAAAGCAAATAGTCCTCTGTGGAGACTTTATTAAATTCACACACTGGTATCCTTTTTGAATGACTGCCTCAATGTCTTTGCTAATAATCAGACATTGCTCCCCATTCTTAATCTCACTTTGAAGTCTAAATTTCCTGGGCTTCATTAAAAAAAAAAAAAAAAAAGAGAGAAGAAAAGAGCAGACTATCTACTCTGACATGGCTTTTAGAGCTTCTTACATTGTGGATTTGTGGATATTCCATGTTTACATTGCTCAGCATAAAAATTTATCCCGTTTTGTCTGTCAAGTGAATTTCTGCTGTTTATTAGAAGTAAGTGATGTGTTGAGGCACCAGCTAGTGTTTCTCAGAGGTGAATCACATAAGTCAATTAAGAGAATAAAGCAACATGGGATAAAAAAGGATTTTACATACAGCAGAGAAAATTGCAGGGTATAATTTACTAAACAGCGAGAAATTAACAGGATGTAAGTCAAGCACCAGGTGAGATGATTATGATCACAGGTGTTATATGAAAACAAAAAGAGGGAACAATCCAGTAGATATGTTTAATATTCAGTCTAATGGTAAAATAATTAGCAGCATCAGGCTCAGAATTTCAAGTTAAATTCAGATCAATTTAGAATATTGCATTTTAAAATTCAAACGTACAGAAAGCTGAAGTAATAGCCAAATCACCACAACCTCCAAAGCAAAATGCTGACAGATGAGTTTAAGGATTAAATATATTTTTCCCTAAGTTACTTTTCTGAGGAATGCATCTAAATGCAGGGAGACTTACTCAGATGTCCACAGAGCCACAGATACAGATTTGGTGCTTTACTCTTAAATTATAAATATTTTTTACTTTTAGGCCTCCAGGCTTCTTTCATGTCTTCTCTAGTGTTCCTCACTGTCATTGTTTTAAATATTGTTTTTTGCTGATATCATGCACATCTGCTGGGTGTCTGCAGTAACAGATGCTGATCTGAATCCAATACATCTCCAAACAAAAGTGGGCTACGTATCAGGCAACCCAACTCTTACCATTGTTTCAACCTCCTACCATATAAAACAAAGGATAAATTCTTATTTTGAGTTATATACAGAAGTGCTCACAAACTGAGAATCTATGCACAAAGAAGTTTCATTATGGCAATATTTCTCTAAACATACCAGCAGTAAAAAAAAATAAAAATAAAAAAAGACACCAATTAATTTTGTAAATTGCAGATGTTTTGCTAAAAAAGCAACCAGAAGAAAAATAAATAGATAAAAATGGATTTAATCGGTATTTATTTTAAAAAAGAATAATTTGTTCCTTCAGATTGTGGGGAATCCACATTGTACGCTTTCTCTGAATTATATCACTATAATTGGCATAAACATAGGCTGAAAGAGATTTAATTTTAAACACCTATTTTCATCTCTTAATAAACTCTCTGAAAAATGTTTCTGGACTGAAATCTACCATCATAAAGCTATGATTCTATGCTTCGTTCCTAGGCTTTGTTTAAGGGTGTGGGGGGGTGGTTTTTTAAGTGTAAGTTAGCAAATATGAAAAAATATGGGAAATCCATTACAAAATTGAAGTGCTTTTTGTGTTCAAATAATACAAAACACAGCCTGATTTTGAAAAGAAATCTCAATTTTTACACTGCAGTTTCTGAAAGACATTGGCCAGTGCCTTTTATAGCACAGTGGTGTCTAATTATCTTTTTGGGCCTGAAAATACAGTAGACAGGCTTTGACGTGTTGTAAAATGCACCAGCACTTATTTGCAGATACAAAACCTGAAGGTGAGTGGAGGTTTTTAATCACAGCCGTATATAGCTTTTGTTTTTTTAAATATGCCTTTGATGTGTTTCAAGGCATTTGGTTCACAATTAAAAGGAGTTATGCATTATTCAAAAGCAGCAATGAAAACCAAGAGCTACAAACCAATCTTTTTCAAGCATGACAAAGGCACTCACCCTCATTGAGGAATAAGCTCATGCAAAGAATTAAGTTTATAACTCATTTTAAATTGGAAAGCAAAAAAAAATAAAAAACACTTCAGATAAAGTTACCGGACACTTCCCCACTCCTACAACTCACCCACACTTGCATTTGTTGGAAGCTTGGTACTATAAAATGACCATTGGGCTGAGACAAGGAAGGAGACATTTCAGCCCCAAATGTCTGAAGATCATTATAATGAAATGAAAATAATGATTGAGGATCCAATCCCATAAACAAACATTTGTGCACATCACCTGAATAATACCATTGACTCCGCTGGGACTAGTCACACGCAGGATTGAGCTCAAAGGGCTGGAACCTCCAAAGTGCACGTGCTTTGCAAGACCAGGGCCTTAGAATGGAATGGAATGATTCTTTCAACTCATGGTAGCTGGGATTTTTTTCACCCTACCAGAGTAGCCAGTTAGTCTGCAGCTAGCATTCTCCAATTCTCCAAGGTCTAAGGAAGTAAATGACTGCCTCAGACTTTACTAAAGAGTCAGATCTATTAAACTTTCAGAATAATAATATATTCCCTCCCCCCGAGTTAGAATCTGACAAACAAGCTTTGATATTTTAAAAACAGGCACTGGCAGTTTGCCTTTAATAACATCCAAATCACACTGAAGAGTAACTTTTTTAAAGAGCTAGTGTTTTAAATATTGTAAACAAGGAAAATTAGAATAAATTAGAAATGAAGTTAACTCTACGCCCTATATTGTTGATTCTCACAGGAAGTAAGTAGAATTACAATGAATCTCATCTGCCTGAGGATCAAATTGTTACTTGTTTTCTTGCACCCCATCTTCTCCCAATAATGATCATAGTTTTTTGTTTTGTTTTTTTAAATATCTACTTAAGGGGGGAGGAAAATGATGGGAGAGACAAAAAATAGACACACAGTGGTGGTTATGATAACTATAAAGGTCTAGATTAGGATGAAAGACCATCTGTGTGGAAAGACTCCACAGCAAAGGGAGCACTTACTACTCCTTAAGGCATTCTGTGCCAAAAAAAGTAAAATTCTGCACACAAAAAAAATAAAATTCTCACACAGTATTTTAAAATTCTGCAAATTTTGTTTGTCAAACAAATGTGGAGGCTCCAGCATGGCAATGGGGAGCACAGGCCACTGACTGCATAGACTTGAGAAATCACTGTGCGGCTCTTCCCCTACCCCCACCCACCCAACCCCCAGGACATGGACTCAGCAGTGAAGCTGCACCCAACCCTGACACAGCCCAAAGACCCAGCCTGCCCCAGAAATACCCCAGGGCCCTGCTCCTCTGTGTGGGAAGGCAGGTTCAGCAAGGTAGGATCCAAGTGTAGAGGGGCTTAATGTGCGGGGAATCAGGTGTGGGTTGAGAGAGTTCTGTTTTGGGCAATCTGGGTGCAGGCAGCTCAGTGGGGGATCTGGGTGGCTGTTCCCGCCTTCCCCTCTGCTGGATGCACAGGGGCTTGTTGGGGGTTCTGGCTGCAACCATAATGGGACTCTACAGGGGAGTCTAGGTGAAGGTGGCTGGGCCTCAACAGGGGGAATCATGGTGGGGGGAGGAACAGAACTTGGCAGGAGGATATGGGTGTGGAGGAGTTACACATTATTAAAGATGAAAGCAGCAATGAAAACAAAGTGCTATGAACCAATCTTTTTCAAGCACGACAAAGGCACTCACCCTCATTGAGGAATAAGCCCATGCAAAGAATGAAGTTTATAACTCATTTTTAACTGGAAAGCAAAAAAAAGGAACTACACTTCAAAAAAAAGTAACAGGACACTTCCCCACTTCCCCACTCAGTGGGGGGGTCCAAATCTGGGGTAGTGGGGCTCAGTGAGGATCCGGGAGGCTCATCAGGGTGGTCCAGGTGCAGGGGGAGTGGGGCTCATCGGGAGGGTTTGAGTATGAGGGGGTCTGGATGCACAGGTTCGGGCAGATGGGGGAGCAGCTCCCTGTACAGGGATCCCTCTCCCTGCAGCTAAGGAGCGATGGGTGCAGGAAGTGGGTGTGGGGAGAGGAGTTTGCAGAGCTTCCTGTAACTAGGGGAGAAACTTGGGGTTGGGTCTGACCTGGCGCCGGATGCCATGCAGCACAAGAGGAAGTCCCATCGTCCCCAGCCCAACTGTGACTTGTAGCTGAACCCAGCGCAGTGTAGGAGCCACCATCCAGGTCTTCCCCAGTCCCGCCTCCTGCCTCCAGCGGTTTACCTCTCTGCTGGCTTCTCTGGGTACCCAAAACATGCTGCTGGGGAGGGTCGCATGACCTCTCTTGTGGCTTCCCTTTGCTTCCCCATCAGAAAGTCATTTTTCTGCGGGGAAGCAAAGAAATCTGCAGGGGACATAAATTCTGTGCATGTGCAGTGGCGCAGAATTCCCCCAGAAGTAACCTACAGGCATTCTGTCTCATTCAGACAGAATTCCTCCAAGTGGTTTGAGGGAAGCACATGCCAGAGCGGAGTCTGCGACGCCCTTTAATAGAGCACAGCATCTATACTCCCAAGCACCAACTCAGCACTGCTGGCTAGTATGGCAAAGCCATGGGCCTCTCCTCACCTTGGTGGCCCTATTAGGGAGCCTCGTGCCATCTGGGGCATTAGAATATCTTGGCCCCCTCTCTGACATAAGCACACAGAGAGTATCAGTGAAGTCTACACTAGAAAACTCAACTGGTTAAAATTAAGAATATAGTTGAGTGCTTTGTACTGGACTGGGGAACTGATTCTTTTGTTCAGGAACTATAAGGGCTAACACTGTCTGGTGTTAACACTAGATGTAAAGAGTTCAGGAAAGCTCCTTGTGTCTTCCATCAATCACTATGGCTAGATGAGAGTGCAAACATTAATGGAAAATACAGCATGCCCCTAAGAGAAGGTGAACTTCAAAGCTTTTAACAATATTTTTTCATACTGCTTGGATCCCAAATCATTAATAGAATGTACATGCAGGTTTTAACATACTTCAACAGAATTGTTACTCTTGAATTATTCTGGTACACATGAGAGGAGAATCTGGTTCTTATAATATATGCATATTTTATAAACAAAATATTTGAAAATCTTTTTTTTCTAATCACCTAAAAGCTGGTGAGCTAAGGCTCTGTTTAGGGATGTGTATATCTTTTGCATCAAACCCTGAAGCCAGACAAACCCCAGAAACCTGCAAATGAAGCTTAAAATTACTAAAAGCTGCAAAATTGAGTCCTTTGATTTGGATTTACTAAAAATTGTGAAACAAAGCCAGCAAGTTTCACAGATGCATACTTCTGCATTTCTTCTGCTATTGCTGATAACATCCCCATCGTGGAAAGCTCTCCTGGTTTACAAGATTTGGTGGTATTAACTATTATAAGTAAACAAGGAATCCCAAACTTGCATCTTGACAGGCAGACACAGTAGAAACTCATTAACAAATGTGCTTTTCAAATGTACAGCAGATGCAATCTTACACTCCCTTTATATATCCTATTACCGCTTTGAAATCTTAAACAGGAGATCTGTTTTAAAAATTAAAGCATCTTCTTTGTAATGAGTGCAAATATTTAATATTTTAGATGAAACGATGTTTCACTAAGACAAATAAAGACATAACTCCTATGTTAAAATGTATTATATAGTTTATGAGCTTGTAACACTGAGCCCTCGTCTACACTACAAACTTATGTCAGTAAAATTGCATCACTCGGGGTCTGGGGATGGCTTCTCCCATTGACATAGCTACTGCCTCTTGGGGAGGTGGAATACCTATGCCAACGGCAGCAGCTCTCCCATTGGCATAGTAGTATCTTCACTTAGCGTTGCAGTGCTGTAAGTGTAGAAAAGCCCTAAGTAAAAGTAGATTAGCTTTTTCCTAATGCTTTCCAAGTATTAGAGATGGACTGAAAAGCAATCATAATGAACGTGCTATTGTCTACTTTGAATGAGAAATTAAAATCTTTTAAATTAATTACAACATACATATGCATTTACTACATATTATTTAATTTGTTAAACGTTACAAGAAACTCTTAATAGCAAAAGCTTTAAACCTTCAGCTACTGAGAATTAAAGTGTAATCATCCATCCTCTTCCTATTTATCAGTTAAGGAGGCATGATATTTGAAATCCTCTCCATCAAAAAAGTTGTACGTCCTGTTGTCACAAGTAACCCCTAAATAATTACTGTATCAAAGACTTTTATCTTCTCTCCAATCCATCTTCCCCCCATTTTGCTGTTGATGGTCATCTGCACTTCCTGTCTCATGCAAGCTCTTCTCCAGGACCCGCAAAAAGGTATTGGTAGTAATAGCTGCGAAGACTGCAAAGGCAGCAACAGATATATACAGAGAGAGGTAAAGGGAAGGGTGTGGTGAAGTGGATCAGAGAATGTTTAGAAATGTTATCTGTGGGCCAGCTGAAAATGAATTTCTAAACACCACAGAAAAGGGAAAATAAGCATCCTTATTAAGCATGTCTTTAAAAGATTTATTTTTTAAAAGTCAGGACATATTAAAAGGGTAGCCTATCTGCTCACTGAAGTTAGTTTCAAACATTCAATCTGACAATGTCCCTTAAGTTTACTTTTGCTATTAGAATATTCCCGTAGATGTAACATTTTCTCCAATATTAAAACACTTATTACTTTTCTAACACAAGGAATGCAAGAATACCCAGTCTGACCTACCTCAATGTGATACACTAACTTCCAGAAACAACATTTCACACAATGTGACAAAATATGCTTGAGGTGTGACTTTATGTTATAAAGAGAAACCAACCAAGACCAACAAATAAATTTTAACTGCACCAATGATCTTAGTGAAAGCTCACTCCAAAGTACATGTGCTACAGTAGAATATCACAATCCTGACAAGAGAATAATCCAGTGAAAGCACATGTCTAAATTGTTTCCCTGGAACATTTCCTGTCAAGTTCAAATGTCAGAAAACATTTTATCAAAATGTTAGCTCCAGTGTAACCTACCCAAAAGTACTGAGCAACCACTGATTAACAGGAAGGTTGCTTTACCTACTGAAGAATTTTAAAATGAAATATATGGCAATTAGTTCTAAGAGATGTTTCATTTGAAGAGTCGATTTAATATTAGCAATAACCACAGCTGCTTACGGATGAGACGCTATTTTAAAATTATCTGTTTATGTAGAAGTGTGCAACAGAAAATTGATCTGTTTGGATAGAGAGATGTTTGATAACCTTATAAAAAAGGAATGAGATACAACCGACATTTCATGCAGCTTCCAACTACTGTGCTACTACATCATTACTCAAATTTGCTTTTAGGATTTAACAGGTGTTCCAAGGAATAGAAAATCCTCCATGTAACTGATTCAGAGAGTGGTTAAAGGGACATGACTAACAAACTTCTATCTTTACCGTCTTCTCTACTAAGCAGTAAGACCCAAGAACAGAAACACTCAAGCAAAAGAGATTACAGTAAAATTCCCTCATTTGTCCCAACCCTCCCTAGTTTATTTTCACAGCACACTTGGCAGCATTTTCTATATCAGTTCAGTTATGCCCTGATTGTTACAAATGAACTGAATGGGAGTTTTACTTTACTGAGAGCAGGCCAGGACCCTGAAACAGATTAAACTGACTGTGAGAGCATTCCACACAGCAGCAAGGGAGAGAAACACTGCGGAGGAGGGGGGAGGACTGGAGAAAATGTGGTTGTGAGACAATCAAAATCATCTTCTTTAAGAACTGACTAACTTTCAAGTTCCCAGAGTCCTTATAAGTAGCTTGCTGTCAGAGAGCCAGCCTCCAGAGTCAGTTACCCAGAGTCACTGTTATCTTCTGATAGAGAGAATGTAAATTAGTAATAATATTAAGATATTAATTTATTAATAGCTGTCTTTACACACTGGATCTTATGTTCATCAGCATCACAAAAAATGGGCCATTACTCCTCTATTTTATTCCCTTAAATGCAAAACCAAATGTGAATTCAAAATCCATAATGTGTTGCTTAAAGGAAAGCTGTCAGAGCAGTTTATATTCTCATAGATTTTAAGGTAAGAGACCATTTGATCATCTAATGAGACTTCCTACATAGCACAGGCCACAGAATTTCACCACCTTATCTCTGTGTACTGAGCCCAACATCTTGTGTTTAACTAAAGCGCATCTTCCAGAAAGGCATCTGGTCTTGATATGAAGATCTCAACAGATGTAGAATCCACCACATGGGTTGTTGGTAGTTTCTTCCAATAATTAATCACCCTCGCTGTTAAAATGTGTGCCATATTTCTTATTTGAATTTGTCTGGCTTTACCTTTCTGCCATTGGTTCTTGCTACGTCTTTCTCCAGTATGTTAAAGAGTCCATTGGGATCAGATATTTCTGCCCATGAAGGTATTTAGACCCTGATCAAGTCACAACTCTTTCTTAGGGTATGTCTACACTACGGGATTATTCTGATTTTACATAAACCAGTTTTGTAAAACAGATTGTATAAAGTGGAGTGCACGCAGCCACACTAAGCACATTAATTCGGCAGTGTGCCTCCATGTACCGAGGCTAGTGTCGATTTCCGGAACGTTGCACTGTGGGTAGCTATCCCGTAGCTATCCCATAGTTCCTGCAGTCTCCCCCACCCATTGGAATTCTGGGTTGAGATCCCAATGCATGATGGGGCAAAAACAAGTGTCGCCGGTGATTCTGGGTAAATGTCGTCACTCAATCCTTCCTCCGTGAAAGTAACAGCAATCATTTCGCACCCTTTCTCCCTGGATTGCCCTGGCAGATGCCACAGCATGGCAACCATGGAGCCTGTTTTGCCTTTTGTCACTGTTTTGCCTTTTGTCACTGGATGCTGCTGACAGATGCGGTACTGCAGTGCTACACGGTAGCGTTCATTTGTCTTTGCAAGGTAGCAGAGACAGTTATCACCCGTATTGCACCGTCTGCCATTGTAAATTGGCGATGAGATGATGGTTATCAGTCATTTTGCACCGTTTGCATTTGGAAATTGGCGATGATGATTATCAGTCCTTTTGTACCGTCTGCTGTTGTCATGGGTGCTCCTGGCTGGCCTCACTGAGATCGGATGGGGGCGCCTGGACAAAAATGGGAATGACTCCCCGGATCATTCCCTTCTTTATGTTTTGTCTAAAAATAGAGTCAGTCCTGCCTAGAATATGGGGCAAGTGTACTAGAGAACCAGAGAGCACAGCTGCTCTGGGTCAGAGCCCCAGAGGTTGCGCAGAATTGATGAGCTCCATGCCATTCTAGGGGGTGCCCCTGCAACAACCCCACTCGTTGCTTTCCTCCTCCCCCAACCCTCCTGGGCTACCGTTGGAATGTCCCCCCATTTGTGTGATGAAGTAATAAAGAATGTAAGAATAAGAAACACTGATTTTTAGTGAGATAAAATGGGGGGAGGCAGCCTCCAGCTGCTATGGTAGTCCAGGCTGGACATTAAAGGGTGGTGGAGAGAGGAGTGCAGCCTCCAGCTGCTATGATAGTCCAGGC
>NC_133771.1:182984769-182985767 GCF_003597395.2 Chelonoidis abingdonii
CATAGTGAAGACATACCCTAAGTCTTATTATCCTTAAACAGTTGAATTTAATTCTATATTTACTTTACAATTTATTTTTATAAACTGACAAATTTGTCTAAACTGTAAATAAGAGTTTGGTTAACAACTGAACTATATGATGGAAGATAATCCAAATGAGATGAACTGGTTAAAAAAATTATTGCTGCAACTTGTAGAAGAAAATATATGTACTTACTAGGGTTGTCGAATAATCACAGTTAACTCATGCGACTAACTTAAAAAATTAATCATGATTAAAAATATTAATCCCGATTAATCACAGTTTTAATCACACTGCTAAATAACAGAATACCAATTGAAATGTATTAAATATTTTTGGATGTTTTTCTACATTTTCAAATATATTGATTTCAGTTACAACACAGAATACAAAGCGTTCAGTGCTCACTTTATATTATCGTTATTACAAATACTTGCACTGTAAAAATGATAAAAAAAAGAAACAGTATTTTTCAGTTCACCTCATACAAGTACCGAAATGCAATCCCTTTACTATGAAAGTGCAACTTACAAATGTAGATTTTTTTTGTTACATAACTGCACTCAAAAAAACAATGTAAAACATTAGAGCATACAAGTCCACTGAGGGTACGTTTACAGTACGCAATTAATTCAAATTTATTTTTTTCAAATTTTTGGAAGTGATTTTATACATTCGGTGTTGTATGTCCCCATTAAAGCACATGAATTCGGCGGAGTACATTCACAGTACGGAGGCCAGCATCGAATGTTGGTGCACTGTGGTAGTTAACCCAGTTCCCGCAGTCTCTGCTGTCCATTGGAATTGTGGGTTAAACTCCCAGTGCATGATGGGGCAAAAACATACTCACAGTTATTTCTGGGTGTGTGCTGTCACTCACTCCTCCCTCTGTGAAAGCTACAGCAGATGCCATACTACCAGCAGATGGTGCAGCATAGTGCACCGCCTGTCTCCTGGTACTATGAATCCACCTCGC